>NW_027826012.1:0-273 GCF_054177405.1 Leptonychotes weddellii | reverse complement strand
CCCATCCCTATTTTTTCCCCTTGCAGTTATGACTTTTCTCTGAAAAGCTTTTTCCTTCTTTCCTCTCTTTGTACCAAAAGGTGAGTGGTGGTGTCAGCCCTCTTGGACAGTAAAAGTTAAAGAGGCAGCGAGGGTGGGTGGCTGGGGTGAAGGCCTCAGGCATCTGAACAAAGGGCCTGTGGTGGCAGGTGCAGCCCCCTGGGCTGGAATAGAACCTGCCTCTGGAGTGACTGCAGTATCAAGGGTGGAGCTTCTCCTCTTCCCTTTCTGACT
>NW_027826011.1:0-273 GCF_054177405.1 Leptonychotes weddellii | reverse complement strand
TATTTTTGACACATGTCTAAAGTAACATTTCTATAAACAATCTGGATGGTCAGTTATACATAGTTAAATGTCAAGTAATGAATAAACGAATAATATGAGAGGTGTTAATGACTGTTTCAGGCTTGAATTTAAGGTGTGGTTTCATCTTGGTTGAGTTCCAAATACCAGCATCTAATCTCTTAGTTTGTAGGCTTAGAACGGTGACTTCCTTTCTGTTGAGAGGCTTTCCGGAAAAATAGCTTCCTTAAGTTGAAAAAGGCTGACTAAAGGTAA
>NW_027826010.1:0-273 GCF_054177405.1 Leptonychotes weddellii | reverse complement strand
ATTTACAATATAATTTTCAGATTTGCACTCTACATCCTTTCAAAAAGATTTTGACATCTGTTTTTACATACTTCAAATTACTTGTGACACTTTTTTGAGCCACAAAAAATAACTAAAAAGCAAAAGAAAACCACTGTTAATGTTTTAGAATATACTTCTTCTCTACATGCATGTTTTTAACAGCTTTAAGGTATAATATCATGCTAATTACCCATTTTAAGTGTACAATTCAATTATTTTTGACATATCAATGTTTTGCAATCATTAGCACAA
>NW_027826009.1:0-273 GCF_054177405.1 Leptonychotes weddellii | reverse complement strand
GGATTATTAATTTTGTTAAAGAAAAAAAAAGAAGGCATGACTCTGGAACATATGCTTCCTTTTATCTCTTAGTCCATTTGTACTGCTATAACAAAATACCACAGACCGGGTAGCTTATAAACAACAGAAATTTCTCTCTCACAGTTCTGGAGGCTGGAAAATCCAAGATTGAGGCAGCTGCAGATTTGGCAAATGATAATGGCCTGCTTCCTGATTCATAGACAGTGTCTTTTTGCTGTGTCCTCACATGACAGAAGGGGAGACAGAAGTCTC
>NW_027826008.1:0-273 GCF_054177405.1 Leptonychotes weddellii | reverse complement strand
AATGAAATTTTCATCCAACTTGTTGATAGAGGAAACTAAGAAATTTTCTCATAACTAATATATGACATATAATATGAGTTATCACACAGTTGTCTTCCTTAATCTTATGGGTGAAATAAAACATTCCACTGATTCCTACTTCCTCCCACTGGTTACTTTTAACAATTATTGCACCCACTTGCCCATCTCCTCTTTTATTATTATTTTTTTAAATTTAATTTTATTATGTTATGTTAGTCACCATACAATACATCATTAGTTTTTGATGTAGTG
>NW_027826007.1:0-273 GCF_054177405.1 Leptonychotes weddellii | reverse complement strand
TTCCTTCTCACTTCCTCACCTGAGGGCTCCTTCTCAGTCAGATTGTAGACCAGTTCTTGCAGCATTTAACTCTTTTTAAAAGTCCCCTGTTTGTACTTTCTGTTGTCTCCTTTATTTTGTCTTGCCAGCTAGGATGTGGCCTCTTTTCAGTTCCTGCTCCCTAATCCCTGGCAGCCGCCCCCCTGTCCCCCCCCCCACAAAGAGTTGATGGCTGTCAAATGTTTGTTATGTGAAGGAAGGAAGCCATTGTCTCCCAGATAAACCTCAGTCTGG
>NW_027826006.1:0-273 GCF_054177405.1 Leptonychotes weddellii | reverse complement strand
AAAGGATTAGAAACAGATCTACCAAATTGTCAAAAATGGCAATGGGGTGAGATTAAGTTTGATCATTGGGCTTTCATGTCTCTTCCTAACTTTTTGTCAAAAATGTTTAGTAAAGGGCGCCTGGGTGGCCCAGTTGGTTAAGCGACTGCCTTCGGCTCAGGTCATGATCCCGGAGTCCTGGGATCGAGTCCCACATCGGACTCCCGGCTCGGCGGGGAGCCTGCTTCTCCCTCTGACCCTATCCCCTCTCATGCTGTTTCTCTCTCTCTCTCT
>NW_027826005.1:0-273 GCF_054177405.1 Leptonychotes weddellii | reverse complement strand
TCAATTTTTAGTTGTTAAAAGAGGGGATAAAGGGGCACCTTGGTGGCTCAGTTGGTTGAGGGTCTGACTTTGGATCAGATAATGATCTTGGGGTGCTGGGATGGAGTCCCATGTTGGGGTCCCCACTCTGTGGGGAGTCTGGTTTTCCCTCTTCCTCTTCCTCTGCCCCATCCCTGCTTGTGCTCTCTCTCTCTCTCTCTCAAATGGATAAATAAAATCTTAAAAAAAAGGGGGGGTGGAGATAAAAAGGAGGGATGTCATATGTCACCATAA
>NW_027826004.1:0-273 GCF_054177405.1 Leptonychotes weddellii | reverse complement strand
TAGCATATATTTTTTTTTAAATTCACTTAAAAACATTACAAAAAACATAATATAGAGAACTTAAATCTGGACTTTTTTTTTTTTTTTTTTTGCTGTCAATAGAAATGTTATCATTTAGTGCTCTTGCACTTCAAATTATTTTAATCCCTTTTATTTACAGATTTTTATCATACTTTCCATAACTTGTGGACCAATGTTTCAGCCTATATTCTTACAGTAGCCTTACAAGGAAGAAATACTAACACAGAAATCTACAAACGTAGCTTTTGATGT
>NW_027826003.1:0-273 GCF_054177405.1 Leptonychotes weddellii | reverse complement strand
CGAACTGGAGAGCTGTGATCCTGCGGGCAGATATCGGAGGATAAACGGCGGCGGGAGGGTGCCTGGACGTGGGAATCCTACACCGCCGGTGAGTGACAGCCTCGCGCGCTGCAGACAGGGCACAGACTCGCAGACTGGTAGCGTCGGGAAAGGACTTTAGGGCAGCCCCCAGGGTGGAAAACCAGACCGGCGGGGTCGCACGCACGCGAACCGCAGCCCCCCCGGACAGAAACCGGAGCGGCGGTCGCGCGCACGCGAACTGCAGCCTCCGGA
>NW_027826002.1:0-2484 GCF_054177405.1 Leptonychotes weddellii | reverse complement strand
GCGTCTTCCATCCACCCACCTGCTGGAGAGCGGCAGCCTCTCTGCAAAGTCGTTTTCAATCCCATCTTGCATTCTGTGGTGCCCTTTCCCACGGGGGAAGCCTGTTCATGTAAGGATGCAGCCTTCTTTATGGCAGCATATGGAGAATGGGGCTCAGCAATTGAATTGCATCTTAAACACATGCCGATTCATGAGGCAGCCCTCATCACTCAGCCCTGACGGCAGTGCTGCTGGCGCTCGTACTGCCTGTGGCTTTACAGAAACGTCTGTTGACCCTTGATGGAGTTTTGCACTTTCTGACTTTTTCAACAGGCATTGGCAACAAAGCCTTCTCTATATCTTGTGCAAGTGAAACATGTCTGCAAGTAAACAAGATCAGATATTCACAGACTTATACAATGCCTCAAGTTAAAAAAACCCTCAAACATGAATTCCTCAAAATTCATCTAAAATGTTACATATTTAAATTAACTTTTCCTAAGAATAGAAACATCCGATTTAACATAGTCATTTACAAGGTTTAATGCAGGCACCCAGAGGAAGAAATAGTACGATGAACACTGCCATGTGTAAAACCTGGCACAAGAAGAGTAGAAGATAAAGAGTGGGTAGGGGGTTGTATTGTAAGATGACAGGGGGGCTTTTTTCTTATATATTTCCTTTTCAATTTTTTGCAAAGCAATCACCTAATTTTTTTGAGAAAAGTTATAATAAATAGTTGTGGAAAGAATGTGCAGCTTAAAAGGCATATGATAAGCACAAATATATTTTTTTCTAAAACTCTATAAAACAGGAATAGAGTTCACTTTGGATATAATTTTGTTTTACTATGTACCTCCTTCTTTTAATTTTTTGAATCATGTGAATATATTACCTATTTTTAAATATATATATATATATGTGTGTACACACACACACACACCATATATCATATGTTTATTTTGCTTCCCCAAATGCCACTCTTCTGTTTCATTCTTTATATTCACAGCCCATGCATCATATATTGTGGGTCTGAGGGAGGTCAATAAATAGTGATCCTCTTTGTCAGGTTCTGATTCCCTACAGAATTAAGACAAAAGAATGAGCAGATAGGACACCAAAATAAAAGGCCAGGTAGGAAGATACGACATTAATCAGCAGGTAAGTTTTCTTCCTAAGTACAAAAATCCTGAAAGGAAATCAATTCATTGATAGTGTCCCAGGTAGAGCTGAACTGGGGCATCTACCGCACATGCTGGAGTAATATGCAAGATACTTACACCCTGTATGCTATGGCACCTACCAACAGAACCAGTCCTCATCTGTAAATAGCATGTCCAGCCGTACAGTTGTAAGGGCCTGCCCATGCAGGGCCTGATTCTGTACTCAGTGTAGAGAGTAGCAGAGAAAAATGCCTGCTGTCTGAGGGCAGGCCAGCTCCTGAAGAGAAGAGAACCCACAGAGAGCTTCTCCTTCCAGCTCACCAATCAGGTCAGTCATTTCTCCTCTCAAGGGGAAGAAGGAGGGAGGGAAGAGACAGAAACCAGGAGTGGCACCAGAATCACAAATAGAGATAGAAGGATACATTACAAATAGAGATGATTTCTCTGGGAGAATAGAAAAAAGTGTAAAACTGTGAAAAGTTGTACCAAAGCTTCTAAGAAAATAACCACGGTGCTATGAGAGACGCCAACAGTGGGATGAACCTATATACGTATATTTCCAAAATGAGTGCTGTGGACTGATTTGCTCCCCTTCCCCCAAATTCCTATGCTGAAGCCCTCCCTAACCCCTCCCCCTCATGTGACTGTATTTGGAGATAGGGCCAATGAGGAGATAATTACAGTTAAATGTCATCATAAGGGTGGAGCCCTGATGGGATTAGTGTCCTCATTAGAAGAGACACCAGAAAGCTTGCTCTCTCTCTTTCCTCCATGCCCCCTCAAGAAAGAAGAGGTCATGTGAGAACATAGTTCTCGTGGTGTCTGCAAGGCAAGAGAAAAAGCCTCAGAATGAAACCTACCTTGCCAGCACCTTGATCTTGGCCTCGCAGCCTCCAGAACTGTGAGAAATAGGTGTCTGCTATTTAAGCCACCCAGCGTGTGTTATTTTGTTACTGCAGCCCTAGCAAACTTACACAATGAGAGCAGAATTCTTTTTTCTTTTCTTTTCTTTCTTTCTTTCTTTCTTTTTCTTTCTTTCTTTCTTTCTACCTACCTACCTACCTACCTACCTACCTACCTACCTACCTACCTACATACCTATCTACCTGTAGGAGAAACTATATGTATACAATAGGAATGTAGATGAAAAAGTGCTCAATATCGCTCAGCATCAGGGAAATCCAAATCAAAACCTCAATGAGATACCACCTCACACCAATCAGAATGGCTAGAATTTACAAGTCAGGAAACGACAGATGTTGGCGGGGATGCGGAGAAAGGGGAACCCTCCTACACTGTTGGTGGGAATGCAAGCTGGTGCAGCCACTCTGGAAAACTGTAT
>NW_027826001.1:0-273 GCF_054177405.1 Leptonychotes weddellii | reverse complement strand
CCATTGGTCTATGTGTCTGTTTTTGTGCCAGTACCATGCTGTCTTGGTGATCACAGCTTTGTAATATAGCTTGAAATCGGGCAACGTGATGCCCCCAGCCACAGAAAGTTCATTTCAACTTTAGAGGGGTAGGGTTGGGGAGGATACACCATATTTCGTGTTGCAATAGAATGAACCCTACTTGCACCAGCAGGCCCGGAGCTCCTGCATATTTTTTTGGACCCCAGGGGTGCCCAGCTGGGGGTCAGGCCACCAGGAGGAGAATGATCCTTA
>NW_027826000.1:0-273 GCF_054177405.1 Leptonychotes weddellii | reverse complement strand
TGCCAGTAGAGGTCTCTCAAAAGTTTTCTATGTACTTAATTCAAGTTAAATCCAAGTGCCAAGAGCCACACCCAAAATCTTTTCAAGGCATGTCTCTCTCTAGACTGACTGAATTGCAGGTACTTTGGATACATCAGCGTTCTGTGAGACCTTAATTTTTCTAGAAGCCCTTTTGTCTAGGTGATAGGATCTACCAACCCATATTTTAATCTGTTCATATGTCTTTTTTTTTTAAAGATTTTATTTATTTATTTGACACAGAGAGAGAGAGAT
>NW_027825999.1:0-273 GCF_054177405.1 Leptonychotes weddellii | reverse complement strand
ATCTGGCAATCCATGTCTTCTAAAGCCTTCACAGGTACCTGTGATGTCCAGGCTCCTGGGGGGAGCTGACCCTCAAAGTGCCCTCATAGGCGAAGGCATTGGTTCTCTGAGTGTGGCCTGCAGTAGTTTCTAAGTGGTCAGGAGATGTTTGGGTAGTTCTCAAAGGAAACCACTTAAACATTTTGTGTATTTCATAAGTATGAAGTGAAATACATTCCTTCACACTCTCCTTAGGCTATTTTGAGGTGGGTTTCTATCACCTGGTTTTTGTTT
>NW_027825998.1:0-273 GCF_054177405.1 Leptonychotes weddellii | reverse complement strand
CTGGGATGAGTGAAAAGGGCAGGGTAGGCTTCAGTCCCCCTGTCCTTGCCACTTGTGGGAATCCGCTGCCAGTCCAGCCCGGACAGAGGAGGGGCAGAGGGACCTGAGTGCCCCATCCTTTGCTGGAGGCAGGGACGAGAGAAGCTGCTCCTCCAGCAGCAGCAGATTTGAGCAAAGTGCCAATTCCAGGCCCAACAAAGCCGAGGCTGCAACTCTTCCTATTTCAGGTCAGTTCACCTTGAGCTTGAAGGAGCCGTCAGTCACCAGAAGGCT
>NW_027825997.1:0-273 GCF_054177405.1 Leptonychotes weddellii | reverse complement strand
ATTTACAATATAATTTTCAGATTTGCACTCTACATCCTTTCAAAAAGATTTTGACATCTGTTTTTACATACTTTAAATTACTTGTGACACTTTTTTGAGCCACAAAAAATAACTAAAAAGCAAAAGAAAACCACTGTTAATGTTTTAGAATATACTTCTTCTCTACATGCATGTTTTTAACAGCTTTAAGGTATAATATCATGCTAATTACCCATTTTAAGTGTACAATTCAATTATTTTTGACATATCAATGTTTTGCAATCATTAGCACAA
>NW_027825996.1:0-273 GCF_054177405.1 Leptonychotes weddellii | reverse complement strand
AGAGAGAATGACACAAGGCGGTGAATACCAGGAGGGGTGGTTCATTAGGGGAGGGGAGGTACCTTGTGAAGACTGGCTACTACAGCACATGTGTCCTTGCCAACATCACTTCCTGGAACCTCAGTCATACAATCAAGCATTTCTCAAGATGTATCTTTGATGTAATCTGAGGCCTAAGCAATGCTTTTCAGAAAAAAGAAAACCTGGTTTAAAAGATTTGGGAGACAGTGCAAACTATAGCCCTTCTCTTGAGCTTATAATGGCATGCTAAAA
>NW_027825995.1:0-273 GCF_054177405.1 Leptonychotes weddellii | reverse complement strand
CACTGTAGGGATCTGAGGTGTAGAGAGTAAACAATTCAGAGTTCTGGTTGCCTTTGTGAGGTTTGCTATTGTAGAGCCTCTCAAAGAAAGTACACCTGATTTCAGGAATGGATATTCTCCCCTGATCAGTAGGGAGTTTTGGATAATCTTTCCCCTTACATTTAATAAAAGCTTCTGCAAAACTTGTTGTGTTGTTGGGCTTTTATCACTAATATCTATCATCGGAAATGTGATGCGTGGCACTTCATTTGAAGTCATGCCAGAGAGAACAAA
>NW_027825994.1:0-273 GCF_054177405.1 Leptonychotes weddellii | reverse complement strand
GTTTTTACCAAGTGTCCTTTTTCTGTTTCAGAATCCCACCTACATTACATTAGTAGTCATGTCTCCTTTTATCCGTGGCAATTTCTCAGATTTTCCTCGTTTTGAGGACCCTGATGATTTTGTGGAGCGCTAGTCAGATATTTTGTAGAATGTCCTTCAGTTGGGATTTGTCTGATTTTTTTCTCATGGTTAGACTGAGTAATATATCTGAGAGGATGACCACAGAAGTAAAGTGCCATTCTCATTGCATTATCTCAAGGGCACGCATTATCA
>NW_027825993.1:0-273 GCF_054177405.1 Leptonychotes weddellii | reverse complement strand
CGGTGGCGCCTGGGTGGCTCAGTCGTTAAGCGTCTGCCTTCGGCTCAGGTCATGATCCCAGAGTCCTGGGATCAAGCCCCGCATCGGGCTCCCTGGTCTGCGGGAAGCCTGCTTCTCCCCCTCCCACTCCCCCTGCTTGTGTTCTCTCTCTCGCTGTGTATCTCTCTCTGTCAAATAAATAAAATCTTAAAAAAAAAAATAATAATCTAGCTGAATATTTTAAAATATAAAATTCTAAAGAAACATGACTATTTTGATTAGTTTAATTACATA
>NW_027825992.1:0-2484 GCF_054177405.1 Leptonychotes weddellii | reverse complement strand
CTTTCTTTTCTTTCTTTTTAGGTTTTAATCTGTCCTTCTCTTTAAGCCTCTGATCTCGGAGACTAAGCATTCGCTTCATGGTGGCATACTTTCTTGCTTTCTTTTGCTTCCCCATGTTCACGCCGTGCTCTTGTTTCTTCAGGCTATGCCTTTCTTACAGCAATCTTGCACCTACATAAAAACTGCCTTTTCAATATGAGATAGGTATTTTGCGAAAAGTACAAGGTTTTCACACCTGCTGGTTGTAACTGCAGCAACAGCTTCATGAGTTTCTTTTTCTTTTTTTATAATGGTCCTTCCACTGGATTCATATATCTTGAATTGGTGGCTAACCACAGCTGCAGACCTCAATTTGTGTGCCTGTCAAGCAATTCGTCTTTTCCTTATGATGCCGTGACTTTTCTCTACTTCCTGGGAGCACTTCCAGCATCACTAGTAGTACTTCGTATGGGTCCAATGATGTCGTTTGAAGTTTGAGGTATTGCACTAAACCAACAAATATGAGAACCATGAGGGATCACTTCTTATTGTGATACACAGTTTACTGTAGAGATGAACTGTTCGTGCAGAGATGATTAGTGTCACCTGGCATCCTAAGTAGATACTTGAAACACTTGAGCTCAGCACAATAGCAACAGGAGGTGACTACAAAATTACTACATTAGTACAGTTTATACTACAGATAATTTTATGCAGTCATGATTTACATCTTTACATTTGTTCACATTTTTCTCAACCGCAAATAGTGCCATGTATGGTCTGTAGGTCTTTGCATAAATTTTGATAAATTTTAACTGTTTATGATATATTTGTATGTATTTTATGATATTAAATGATAAGACAGACTAGTATCTGCATATATTTTATGCCTTTGTGACATACCTTTTTCTTGATTTTTTATTATTTCTAGGCTGTGCAGTTCATCTGTGAGTTTTTTTTAAATTGTCACAAATCTCCAAAAATTTTAACAATATATTGGAAAAAAGCCGCATATAAGTGAACCCATACTGTTTAAAGTTGTGTTGTCCAAGAATCAACTGTAACAATAGTTTTCATCGTCTACTTTTAATATTTTTCCCTTTTCTGTTGAATTTACACAGTTTCTATAACACGTGTAGCCTATGTCTGATTTTCTTTATATTTGTCCATATTGGGGTATCTAGAATGTCTTAAGTCTGCATCTATTAATATCTTCTGTCATATTTGAATATTGCCCAGATAATATCTCTTCACATATTGCTTTTTCCCCTCTCTCTCCTCTACTTCAGATACTCCAAATATGTATCTTAGTTTTATTCAATAGCTTTCATATATCTCTTATACTCTTTTCCATATTTTATCCCTTTATATCTCTGAATTCATTTTGTATATTTTTTTCTGATCTTTCACTTCACTAATCTTATCTTTGACTATGTCTAATTTGCGGTTAAGCACATTTATTTAATTCATAAATTCAGTTGTGTTTTTCAGTTTTAGATTTTTTATTTTGCTTTTGTTATGTTTCTGACTCTCTGCTGACCTTCACCTTTTTCTTGTAATTTCTTAAATTATTTGTAATTATTTAAAAGTCTATGAATGATCATTGTATTATCTGAGTCCCTTATGGGACTGATTTTCTGTTTGTTTGTTTCTCTTGGTTTTGGTCATATCTTGTTTTCTCATAAACCTAGTAACTTTTGATTGATGGACAAAGTATTTAAAAAATTGTAAAAGTTAGTGAGACTCTGTGTAACAGTATGTATTGATTGAGAATGTATATTTTACTTCCAGGAGGGAAATAAAATGAGACCACTAAATATTCAAGATTATCTTAATCAAATCAGAGATTGAGCTGATTTCAAAATTGGAGCCTTTCTCCCTGTGAGAGCTGATCTATTTTTGGGTCCCATTTACTCCTAGGGAATAGTCCTTCAAGGTCTCAAAATATACCTATTATGTAAGAGAGGCAATTGATTTTAGATTTTAGAAATAGTGGAAATTAGAACACTAAGAGGTTAGGATGTGTATTAATAGAGTGGGAATGAGTATCAAAGTTTGTTTATTTCTTCACCCAGCTCTTTTCCCACAAAACACTGTCAAGGTGGGGTTTACAATTTCAGGGCAATGAAGAAGAAAATGGAATTTTAATAAATGACTGACCTTCCAATTGCAGAGTCTGAGGACTTATAAGGAATTTCTCAATAACTATTTTTCTAATCTTATACAGTATTTTTATTTGGTTCCTAGTATTAAATCATTTCTATGTCTTTTTTTAATAGTATATATATATATATTTATTATTATGTTAATCACCATATATTACATCATTAGTTTTTGATGTAGGGTTCCATGATTCATTGTTTGCATATAACACCCAGTGCTCCATGCAGAACGTGCCCCCTTTAATACCCATCACCAGGCTAACCCATCCCCCCACCCCCTCCCCTCTAGAACTCTCAGTTTGTTTCTCAGAGTCCATAGTCTCTCATGGTTCGTCTCCCCTCC
>NW_027825991.1:0-273 GCF_054177405.1 Leptonychotes weddellii | reverse complement strand
AGTTACTGAAGGTGGGGCATGTGGGGATGGGGAACTGGAGGAAAGGGGTTAAAAGGTACAAATTTCCAGTTATAAGATAAATAAGTACTAGGGATGTAATATACACCGTGAGGACCATAGTTAACACTGTTGCATGGTGTATTTGAAAGTTGTTAAGAGTGGATCCTAAGAGTTCACATCACAAGGAAAATTTTTTTTTCTCTTTTCTTTTCTTTTTTTTCCCATTCCTTTCCTTCCTTTCCCTCCCTCCCTCCCTTCTTCCCTTCCTTCCTT
>NW_027825990.1:0-273 GCF_054177405.1 Leptonychotes weddellii | reverse complement strand
AAATCTATGGGTTCAGAGCAATCCCTATCAGAATTCCATGGCTTTTCTCACAGAAATAGGACAAACAATCCTAACATTTATATGGAACCACAAAAGACCCTGAATACCCAAAGCAATCTTAAAAAGAAGATGGCAGGGCGCCTGGGTGGCTCAGTTGGTTGAGCGACTGCCTTCGGCTCAGGTCATGATCCTGGAGTCCCGGGATCGAGTCCCACATGGGGCTCCCTGCTCAGCGGGGGGTCTGCTTCTCCCTCTGACCCGCTTCCCTCTCAT
>NW_027825989.1:0-273 GCF_054177405.1 Leptonychotes weddellii | reverse complement strand
TATTTTTGACACATGTCTAAAGTAACATTTCTATAAACAATCTGGATGGTCAGTTATACATAGTTAAATGTCAGGTAATGAATAAACGAATAATATGAGAGGTGTTAATGACTGTTTCAGGCTTGAATTTAAGGTGTGGTTTCATCTTGGTTGAGTTCCAAATACCAGCATCTAATCTCTTAGTTTGTAGGCTTAGAACGGTGACTTCCTTTCTGTTGAGAGGCTTTCCGGAAAAATAGCTTCCTTAAGTTGAAAAAGGCTGACTAAAGGTAA
>NW_027825988.1:0-273 GCF_054177405.1 Leptonychotes weddellii | reverse complement strand
ATGTGCTGATAATAAGGTGGGAAATAAACCTCAGAGACAAGCCTTCCTGCATTAGAGCCTACAGGAGAGATAAGAATGAGACCAGTGAAAGAAACTGTACCGACGAGAGAATATCCTGGGAGTCCAGACCCGATCAGAATCCTGCCCTTCAGATTGATCCCGTGGCCACCACTCATGATGGATATTACAGGTGTGAAGTAGCCTCACCTGATGGGAATTTTGGTTTTGGATATCACCTCCAAGTGTTAGGTAAGGAGCATGACATATTGTGGT
>NW_027825987.1:0-273 GCF_054177405.1 Leptonychotes weddellii | reverse complement strand
ATCTCATATTCCACTGGTGTTGCAAATATATGCATATGCACAGTACTACCTTTTAAAAAAATGAAAATTCAGAATTCTTTTTTTTTTTTTTTTTAAGATTTTATTTATTTATTTGACAGAGAGAGACATAGTGAGAGCAGGAACACAAGCAGGGGGAGTGGGAGAGGGAGAAGCAGGCTTCCCGCGGAGCAGGGAGCCCGATGTGGGACTCGATCCCAGGACCCTGGGATCATGACCTGAGCCGAAGGCAGACACTTAACGACTGAGCCACCC
>NW_027825986.1:0-273 GCF_054177405.1 Leptonychotes weddellii | reverse complement strand
AGTTTATTCCTAGGTACTTTATTCTTTTTGGTGCAATTGTAAATAGGATCGTTTTCTTAATTTTTCTTTGTTACTTTGTTATTAGTATATAGGAAATCAACAGATTTCTGTATATTCATTTTTTATACTGCAACTTTATTGAATTCATTTATTACATCTGATAACTTTTTGGTGGATTATCTAGGGTTTTCTATGTATAATATCATGTCTTTTGCCAATGTGACAGTTTAATTTCTTCCTTACCAATTTGGATAACTTTAATTTCTTTACCTT
>NW_027825985.1:0-273 GCF_054177405.1 Leptonychotes weddellii | reverse complement strand
ATAAAAAATAGAAGTCCACAAAAAAAAACAAAAAACAAACAAATAAACAAAAATCATAATGGAAATTAGAAAATGCGTAGAACTGAAAGATGACCAAAACACTACGTGTAAGACTTTGCAGAATGCGGGTACAGCAGTGCTTAGACAAAATTTTATTCGCTTACATATTTACATTAGAAAAGAAGAAAAATAAATCAAGGAAGCAAAAAACTTGTTCTTTAAAAAACTAATAAAATAATCATACCTCTGGCAAAATCAATCAAGGAAAAAAGG
>NW_027825984.1:0-273 GCF_054177405.1 Leptonychotes weddellii | reverse complement strand
ACACTCTCCATTACCACTCCTATGTCCCCAGAATAAGTTGTCACTCTCTCTAAGAAAGAGGATTTTTTTCCCCGAAGGCTGTTTTAAAATGGTAATACAACCTCTGCTACAAATGCAGGAGGACTGGCAATAAAATGTGCAAACTTACCTTTTCTAAATTTAATTAAACTCGTGTAGCTAGGATGTCTTTTGCAACCATAGTCTTCTACTGGGTTCTGGCATATTTGAGCATATTCGGAACCAGGGGGGAAGCGGGCTGTAAGAAACACCTAT
>NW_027825983.1:0-273 GCF_054177405.1 Leptonychotes weddellii | reverse complement strand
GAGGTCTCTTTTCTTCATCTTTGCCTCTCCTCCTCATCACCAAACTTCCTTCTTTCTTCAACTCACTGCAGTCTCAATTCCTTTCAAACCCCTACTACTCTGACTAAGCTTAACCCTAACATCTTAATTATATCTGGTAACTTCTCTTCACTACTTTCACGTTTGACTTCCCTGTGGTATTTGACCCCATTGGTAACCTCCTATTTCCTAAAACTCTGCCCTTGGTTTCTGGGACACTTTCTTCTGGTTTATTCTCAGTTTAATTTGAAACCT
>NW_027825982.1:0-273 GCF_054177405.1 Leptonychotes weddellii | reverse complement strand
CTGACCCTCCCCCTTCTCATGCTCTCTCTCTCTCTCTCTCATTCTCGCTCTCAAATAAATAAATAAAATCTTTAAAAAAAAAAAGGATAGTGATTGCAATGGATTGAAACACAGGGAATATGGTAGCATGCCTCAGTTCACAATGACACTTAAGACACACAACCTCATTGATCATCTCTGGATGGTGCTTGGGGACAGGTTGACTGGGAAATTTATGGGGAAATGCAGTTACAGGGAAAGAATTAATCATTTATCCTGCCTTTGCTTTATGAG
>NW_027825981.1:0-2485 GCF_054177405.1 Leptonychotes weddellii | reverse complement strand
CTCTTTGGGCTCTTGATACTATGGTGGGTGTGATGGATATGGCCCCACTCTCCTAGGGCTGACATTCTAGTGGAGGAAGCAACAAAGGAAACACATGAATAATGCAGAAAAGCCACTTTTTGCCACATCTTGAAGTCTCACTTGGATAACAGCAGGGAAGAGCAGGGGACTGATCCTTCGATCCTTCTCTGCCCTACCTTATGAATAGCCCTACCGCTCCCACTGGAATGGGGAAATTTCTCTTTGGTAGAGTGTATTTTTCTGTGTCTTGTCCAGTCTGTGGAGAAGTATGTTCCTCTCTCTTTGAAGACCCACAGAGGCCCTGGGATTAATGATTTCACAGAAATAAAGCCTGGATTTTGTGGATGCAGCAAAGTATCATGGAAAGAGCACATGATTAGGGGTTACAGAAGCCTGGGTTTGAATCCAAGTGATGGATAGCTAAGTAAAGGCCCTGAAACATGTCCATATCCTAATTCCTGGAACCTGGGAATATATGACCTTACCTGGCAAAAGGGACTTTGCAGATGCCATTAAGGTAACGATTTTGAGGTGGGAAGAGTATCTGGGATTTTCTGGGGTGAGGGAGCGATGTAATCACACGGGAGGCAGGAAGGTCAGAGTTAGTCATAGACGTGACAATGGGAGCAGAGGTGGGAGTGATGTGGAGTCCTGAGTCCAAGCCTCTAGAAGCTGGAAGAGGCAAGAAGCGGATTCTTCCCTAGAGCCTCCAGAATAAATGCAGCCCAGGTCACCCATGTGGACACCTGACCTTCAGAACTGGAAGATAAATCTGTGTTGTCTTAAGTCACTAAATTTGTGGTAACCTGTTAGTAGCAGTAGGAAAACTATATACCAGCCCTGCCATTTACTGCTGTATGACTCCGGACAAGCCATTAATCTCTCTGAGTCTCAGTTTATCATCTGTAAAATGAGCCTAATGATACCTCTCCTGTGGGTTTTAAAAAAACGATTGGAGAGAACATTTCAAGTGCCTGCCTCAGTGCTTGGAGCATAATAGGTGCCAAGCAAATAAACAGAAGGCATTATATTATTGATGCTGTTGTTGTTGATAATTTAGTTCCTCCACATTATAAAAGATTTGAGCCGCCTTATAAGAACACAAACCATGAACCAATGACAAAATAGAAATCGAGATTCAAGGTCACCAAAAAAATAAGGGCAGGTGGAAATTCAGTTCAGAGAAAAGACAACACATGGGTAGGCATTCTGGCTTTAGGGAGTTACTCCAGTTGAGGTTCAGATTTGGCACGGAGCTTCCTGGCTGCCAAGGTGAAAAGGAGGATACATTGAGTCTTACACTTTTTAATAAGAGAGAGAGAAGAATTCAGTTACTAAGAAAAGCTTTGCTTTCCTATATGTAGAAAATATAAGAAATCTATATATATTTCCTATGGTGTGCTTAGTGCAGCTAACTAATTATTTGATTATTTAATTTAATTTATTTTTTTAAAGATTTTATTTATTTGACAGAGGGAGAGAGAGCGCAAGCAGCGGGAGCAGCAGAGGGAGAAGCAGGCTCCCCATTGAGCAGGGAGCCTGATGCAGGGCTCAATCTGAGGACGACCCTGGGATCATGACCTGAGCTGAAGGCAGATGCTGATCATTTTAATTTGTTTCCATTTACTAGACTAGTTATTTTTAACCCTGGCATCACACCCAAATCCCCTGGGACCTTTTATTTTATTTTTATTTTTTTCATTATGTTCAGTTAGCCAACATATAGTACATCATAAGTTTTTGTTGTAGTGTTCAACAATTCATTAGTTGCGTATAACACCCAGTGCTCATCACAACACATGCCCTCCTTAATACCCCTTACCTTGTCACCCCATCCCCCCACCCCCCTCCCTTCTGTGGCCCTCAGTTTGTTTCCCGGAGTCCAGAGTCTCTCATGGTTTGTCTCCCTGTCTGATTTCTTCCCACTCAGTTTTCCCTCCTTTCCCCTGTGGTCTTCCACACTATTCCTTATGTTCCACATATGAGTGAAACCATATGGTAATTGTCTTTCTCTGCTTTGCTTATTTCACTTAGCATAATCCCCTCCAGTTCCATCCATGTCAATGCAAATGGTGGGTATTCATCCTTTCTGATGGCTGAGTAATATTCCATAGTATATATGAACCACATCTTTATCCATTAGTCTGTTGAAGGGCATCTTGGTTCCTTCCACAGTTTCACTATTGTGGACATTGCTGCTATGAACATTGGGGTGCATGTGCCCCTTCTTTTCACTACATCTGTATCTTTGAGGTAAATACCTAGTAGTGCAATCGCTGGGTTGTAGGGTAGCTCTATTTTTAATGTCTTGAGGAACCGCCATACTGTTTTCCAGAGTGGCTGCACCACCTTGCATTCCCACCAACAGTGTAAGAGGGTTCCCCTTTCTCCACAACCTCTCCAACATTTGTTGTTTCTTTCCCTGTCCATTTTGGCCATTCTAACTGGTGTAAGGTGGTATCTC
>NW_027825980.1:0-273 GCF_054177405.1 Leptonychotes weddellii | reverse complement strand
TCACTGTTGCTCTATTTGTAGTTACATGAAAGAAAAATACTCTATAAACCCCAGGAATAATATAGGAAAAACAAAGCCAGGTTGAATTATTTTGGTCTTAATACCTGATCCTACATTGAAAGAAAAAAGAAAAAAGGAAAAAGACTGACAAAAAGTTTTTCCTTTTATTTTTTTCAAATCTTTGTTCGATTTCATCACAGTTTCTCAATATAAAACCTGCTACGCTTTCTTGAGGTTTTTAAAATTTATTTTTTTTAGTGTTAAATCATGTGT
>NW_027825979.1:0-273 GCF_054177405.1 Leptonychotes weddellii | reverse complement strand
AATTCTTACTCTTTAAGAAGAATAAAGTTTTTAAAATATAAAATAAATACAATTTTAGTTGAAGAAGATAAACTGAAATCTGCCCAGCAAAGTAATTAAATATCAAAGAAATGACAGGTAAAAGATTAAGAGGAATTTAAGATGAGAAAAATAAAAATAAATGTTAAAAGTATAAGAATAATGTACAATATTTTATTAATTAAATATGGATAAAAGATAAAAGAAAAAACAAGATGGTTTCAAGGATTAAAGAATTAATGAGGAAAACAACAA
>NW_027825978.1:0-273 GCF_054177405.1 Leptonychotes weddellii | reverse complement strand
CCTAGTTTTGAAAAGAGTTAAAGTTTATAGAGGTGTATTTTATTGGATTATAACTATAAAAATAATTATTTCCAAGTTTGCAAAATGACAATAAAAAATGTAATGCATGTTTATAAAGTATCCACTATAAATGAAGTCCTTTAATTAGATTACTTTTAATTTTTATAGTAATAACGAAGAATATTACCCCCATTTAATTTGCTCAGTATGAAACAACTAGTAAGTAGATGAAAAAGTGTTTGAAATAATGTATTTTCTATTGTGAGGTTATTT
>NW_027825977.1:0-273 GCF_054177405.1 Leptonychotes weddellii | reverse complement strand
AATTAAAAAAAAAACGCTTTAACGTATAAGTGTTGCCATTCTCAGTGTTACTAGTGTAAAGACACTGAGCTGATTAATGATGCTGTGACTGAGTTGTTCCTCACCCCAAGTCCGTATGTTGAAACCATGACCTTCAGGTTGATGGCATTTGGAGACAGGGGGTGAGGAGGTGGGGGGGGGTGCTTTACAGATATGATTAAGCTTAAATGAGGTCCTAACTCTAGGACCCTGATCTGGTAGTGTGGTAGGATCACAGGGTTCTTGTCTCATGGA
>NW_027825976.1:0-273 GCF_054177405.1 Leptonychotes weddellii | reverse complement strand
TCCCTGGGGGAGACAACGTGCTGGACCTCAGTTTCGATGAGAACGACGGTAGGGAGTTCTCACTCATTTTGTTCAGCTTTTCCAAGGAATGCACAATGAGGGAGTCATCATCGATCCGAGCACATTCGGGGCCTCCTGGCACATCGAACGAGGCCGGCTGGGCCCGGCTCAGAGGTTTGAGCCGATGGCCTCAGTGCCCACCAGCAGCCTCGACCGTCCAGAGCCAAGCCACTGAGCAAGAGGAACGCTCCATCCTCTCTTGGAGCCACACCC
>NW_027825975.1:0-273 GCF_054177405.1 Leptonychotes weddellii | reverse complement strand
TTCTCTATCTTTCTCTATCATCCATTTATGTAAACACATAATTTTTTTCTGAACTTTTTGAGAGTAGCTTGCACACATCATGGCTTTTTACTGCTGAATACTTTACTGTGTATTTCCTAAGAATAAGGACATTTTTTTTTACAGAACTATAGTACAGTTATCGATGCCAGGAAAGTTTACTTAATACTTCCACCACTTTTAGGTGCCACATTTCAATTTTGTCTGTTGATCCAGTAATAGCCTTTATAGCTTTTTCCCCTCCAATACATAATT
>NW_027825974.1:0-273 GCF_054177405.1 Leptonychotes weddellii | reverse complement strand
CTTAAATTCCTGGAGTAGAGGGAAAAGTATTTAAACAAGGCAGGTGGTTTTCTCTGATTAAAACAAGGATGATTTCAATATAAGGCAAATTTCCCTGCAAATATACCATAGTGAGACAGTTCTCTTGTGAAATATCTACTGAATTTTCTGGGACTCATTCCTATGAAACAGAACATGAGCTGAACAAGCTTCTCTCTTTTGCTTTCTCACTCTCTCTCATAGTGGAAGGCCATAATCTTGTCAGATAATACAAATAAAAACAGTAATGACTAT
>NW_027825973.1:0-273 GCF_054177405.1 Leptonychotes weddellii | reverse complement strand
ATGAATAAATAAAAATAATTAAAAAAAAATGTCACTGCTTCAGAGAGTCTTCCCTTGAAAAGCTCTCTAATTACTAGCCTTTGCTCTAAGATTGCTTTATTTTCTTCATAGTATTTCTCATCACTTGACTCTAAATTCTATATCTATTTCTTCATTGACCTCCCCCATTACAATGTAAGCTTTATGAGAGCAGGAATCTGTCTCATTCAATCAGTATCTTCAGAACACAGAAGACTCTCAATAGATCACTGTTGGGTGAGAGAAGAATAAACT
>NW_027825972.1:0-273 GCF_054177405.1 Leptonychotes weddellii | reverse complement strand
GGCTGGACTACTTTTCAGCTGACTTCAGTTCTGTGGGTTCCACTTTCCAGGGGAACTCTAACCAACTGAAGTACTTACAGAGGGGAGCAGTGTGGCTGCAAGAGAGAATCAAAAGGGGCACCTGGGTGGCTCAGTCGTTAAGCGTCTGCCTTCGGCTCAGGTCATGATCGAGCCCCACATTGGGCTCCGCAGGAAGCCTGCTTCTCCCTCTCCCACTCACCCTGCTTGTGTTCTTGTTATTGCTATCTCTCTCAGTGTCAAATAAATAAAAAA
>NW_027825971.1:0-273 GCF_054177405.1 Leptonychotes weddellii | reverse complement strand
CAATGAATCATGGAACACTACATCAAAAACTAATGATGTAATGTATGGTGATTAACATAACATAATAAAATTTAAAAAAAAGAAAAGTTACTGTGAGCTTTCCATGAGGAAACTGTTGAATGCACAGGTGGCTGCTGCAGGAGCTGAGATTTTTCCATGTTACTCAATAAGCAGCCCTGTTTTCACAGAAAGGGGGGGGGTAGGAGGAGTCTCCAATTTCCCTGAAAATGATGTTACAAATAGCTAAAGCTTCACTGAATGCGGTTCTCAAGA
>NW_027825970.1:0-2485 GCF_054177405.1 Leptonychotes weddellii | reverse complement strand
GGGGGGATGGGTTAGCCTGGTGATGGGTATTAAAGAGGGCACATACTGCATGGAGCACTGGGTGTTATATGCAAACAATGAATCATGGAACACTACATCAGAAACTAATGATGTAATGTATGGTGATTAACATAATAAAAAAATGTTGAAAGAAAGGTTTATTATTGAATAAAACATCCAGCCAGAATATGCTGTACAGAGTCAGTCTGCTAAGAAATTGCAAAGATAGCAGGAAATCTTACCATTTTACGTAGCCAAGCAGGCAACTCATTACACACATGTTCTCAAGGTGAACAATAACTGGTCCTCAAGCGAGAGGATTTTACAGCACCCTGCGCCATGCATAAGTTCATCCTAAATGCACCTGGCAATTGGGGTGGCCATAAGGGTTTGCTAATTAGATTTATCCAAAGGGAAAATAAACTTCTCAGATCTCTGTAACAGGAGAGAGTATTGCAACTTAGAGCAACGTACCCACTGAAGTTAGCCTCTGACCCTCTCATGGAAACTAGGAAATAGGAGCACCATACTCCTTGATGGTCATGTTACAGAAATGGCTCCCAGACACTCCTGGGTCTTGAAGGGAATAAGAATCTTGCCGAGCTTTTTAGAAGACTTACATACATTTCTAAAAGACAGAGAAACAATTTACAAATTTTCTCAAGTAAATGCTGTCAGAATAAGGAGAACGAAGTATCTCTGATTTTCAACGGGAGAATTAAGCCTCTGATTTTTAACTGCATTTGACCTTACATAGAGCGCCATGTCTACCACATTGGTCTGCTTAGTCTATTATCCCTTCATAAAGACTCTTTTATTACATATAAAGTAACCATCCTTTTTGATTCCTACCAACACTGAAACTGGTATATAAAATCTCCAAATGTTTTTTCTGACCTAATAACAGTATTTAAAAAAAAAAAAAAACAGGCCAAAAAACATATAGGTTCTCAATATTAAAATTCATCTATGCAATATAAATTACTCCAGATTAATGCTTACATACAAACACAGAACCACAAACTTAACTACAACAACTTGAAAGACCCCAAACATTGAATTTCAAAGGATGAACAATACCTTGTGATGCACTTCAGGAGATTAAAAAGCAAGAAAAAGTTAATTCTCTTTGCAATTTGCAGCTCTGATAGGCTATTAGGTAGACCTGTATCAGCAATAGGTAGCTGAAAAAAAAGATGAGCCTGGAGGTTCCAGGACTGTTCTCTTACTCTGGAAGTACATGCTCCACAGTGGACATAAGGCAGTCCTAGCACAGGGCCTATCTGTATCTCACACAGTGTAGTCCCAGGGTCTCAAATTGACTGGCAAATGCATCTCAGTCCAACCTCAAAATTCCTGAGAAAAGAAAAAAAAAAGCTACTGAGGTAGAAATAAATTTCAAGTTTAGATAGAAGGAGGGATAATATAAGATCATATTTTTATAGAGATCCTCATTAACATCTGGAAAGGAAAGCAGAGGCATCCTGAATTGTCAAGGTATTATCATTTAAAGGACAATTGCTGAGCATAATAGGAAGCTCACCAAGCTGATTCCTGTCAGTCTGACACTTTGCTGGAGGCATGAAAATGTCAATTCAAATGAGGTTGCAGACTACAAAGTCCTTAAAATGACAGGTAAATTCAGGCACATTGTAGAAAATAATATTATTTGACAATCTTTAGTTTATAAATGGCTCAATAAATCACAGTGACAAAGAAAAAAACCATAGCCTTTAATAAAAATGTAACAGAATATAAGAAATAGTTGACAAATTGATGATTAAATTGAGAGATTGACACACTCCTGAATAGTAGATTCCAGTAAAAAAATTTAAATGTCACAGTTATAAAGTATGATCTAAGATTAATATATTAAGATCACTCATCTAACAGAAAATACACCTTCTCCATAAACATATATGAAATACCTGTAAAACTTGCCCACCACAAGATCTCAAAGCAAATCTCAACAAAAAATATGGCACACTCTTGTCAATTTTTACCATTCTAACTGGTGTAAGGTGGTATCTCAATGTGGTTTTGATTTGAATTTCCCTGAAGGCTAATGATGATGAACATTCTTTCATGTGTCTGTTAGCCATTTCTATGTCTTCTTCAGAGAAGTGTCTGTTCATGTCTTCTCCCCATTTTTTGACTTATTTGTTTTCTGAGTGTTGAGTTTGAGAAGTTCTTTATAGATCTCAGATATCAGCCCTTTGTCTGTAGTGTCATTTGCAAATATCTTCTCCCATTCTATGGGTTACTTCTTTGTTTTGTTGACTGTTTCCTTTGCTGTGCAAAAGGCTTTTATTTTGAAGAAGTCCCAAAAGTTCATTTTTGCTTTTGTTTCACTAGCTTTCGGAGATGTATCTTGAAAGAAGTTGCTGTGGCCGATGTCAAAGAGGTTACTGCCTATGTTCTCCTCTAGGATTTTGATGGATTCCTGTCTCACATTGAGGTCTTTCATCCATTTTGAGTTTATCTT
>NW_027825969.1:0-273 GCF_054177405.1 Leptonychotes weddellii | reverse complement strand
ATGCACGAGCAATGAATCATGGAACACTTCATCTAGAACTAATGATGTAATGTATGGGGATTAACATAAGAATAAAAAAAAAAATGGTTAAGAACTCAATATATTGGTTTTATAGCAAACTGGACACAGCAGACCATACGATTAGAAGACTAAGTCAGTAAGAAATACCAAACTATAGCTGGAGAAAGAAATTAGGAAAGAAGACAGAAAGAAGAGTGGAAGGTACAGGAAAAGTTAGAGAAGAGGGTTAAGAGAAATGGAAGACATGCTCAA
>NW_027825968.1:0-273 GCF_054177405.1 Leptonychotes weddellii | reverse complement strand
CCTACTCTCCCACACCCTCATCCACCCCCAGCACCCCCACTTTTTCCCCGTCCCAACTCCTGGCCATGTTCCCTCTTAATCCCCTCCAGCCCTGACCCAGCCGCCTGGGACACACAGCCGATGACAGTAGTCGATCTGGAGCCAGACCGCCCAGCTCACATCCTGGCTTCTGGGCCACCTGGGGCGTTCTCCCAGTGGGAAAACGGGGCTCCTGGTGGTGAGCACCGCGTAGGGTGTCTGGATGTGAGTGCACGCTAGCATGGCTCCTACAGC
>NW_027825967.1:0-273 GCF_054177405.1 Leptonychotes weddellii | reverse complement strand
CTGTTTTCCCCTCCTTTTTGGTGGCTCTTCCCCTCACTATTATGGTACAATGGGAAGTGTGCTGAACTTGGGTCAGGAGACTTGTATTCAGTTCCTAGGTCTAATCAAATTGTATGGTCTTGGCCTGTTCTACTTCTCTACACAAAATGTGGTTAATTTTAACTGCCCTTCTTATCTTTTTTTTTTCTTTTTAAATTTTTATTCTTATGTTAATCCCCACACATTACATCATTAGTTTTAGATGAAGTGTTCCATGATTCATTGTTTGTGCAT
>NW_027825966.1:0-273 GCF_054177405.1 Leptonychotes weddellii | reverse complement strand
TCAACATTCCTACCCATCCCTCAGAGTGGATTTGTATCAGCCTTGACTGCGTTGAATGCCCACCTCATCCCAACACAGCATCCAGGAAGAAACAAACTCAGCTTGTCAACCAAGATCATGTGGCCCTCACCATGAGGGGAAATGAGGGAGGGGGTATAGTTGGGGCTGGGCAATTTATAAAGGGCAAAACTGCTGAGCAAACTAAAAAGTACAGATGGGCATTACCACAGTCCATAGGCTGTGAGTAATAATACACTCCTCTTTTTTTCTTTT
>NW_027825965.1:0-273 GCF_054177405.1 Leptonychotes weddellii | reverse complement strand
GGGGGGGTGGAGGTAGGAAAAGAAAAGGGGTCTCTGTAAATGCTCCCAAAGCTCCCCAGTGTCCCTAGGAAGGAAAAAAAAAAAAGAAACTGATCACACTATAGTAATCGTATGCCATCTGGCCACATCCTATGTCTCTCATAGTATCTATCACAGAAACTTCCCCTACGAGGGGGATGCGATTGTTGCTCTATTTTATGGATGAGAAAACGGAGGCTCAGAGCACTAAGAAACCTGCCCACAGTTGCCCAGACAGGGACAAAGCCGCAGTGG
>NW_027825964.1:0-273 GCF_054177405.1 Leptonychotes weddellii | reverse complement strand
ATTACCTGGATTTTGTTCCCAAGTCTCCTCATTGGTGGTAAACTGTTTCGCCAATGCCTCTCTTTTCTGAAATACAGGCACAATACCAAAGACACATGCTTACGTTTTCCATCTTAAAATATAAAATCTCCTTTAATAGAAGCACCCCTCTAGCCACGTCTCCTTCTCTATTAGACACCCAAGTTTCTTTTTTTTTTTTAGTTTTTTTTTTATTCTTATGTTAATCCCCATACATTACATCATTAGTTCTAGATGAAGTGTTCCATGATTCAT
>NW_027825963.1:0-273 GCF_054177405.1 Leptonychotes weddellii | reverse complement strand
ACAGTCACATGCACAACGGGCTCCCTGTCCCCTAGGCCATAGAGACCCTCGCTCTCCAAGAAAATGTCAGAATACAAGACGGCAAAGTGAGGCCATAAAAATAGCTTCAAAACTCTCACCATCTACACCAAAAGCAGGTCTTTCCAAACCTTGTGTTCCATTGTTGGGACATCTGCACGTGACCTCAAGTAGGTCGGCACCGTCACAGACGGACGCCTCTGTCTCCGCGGGACCAGGACAATCTCCGCCAAGGGTAACTGTTCAACGTTTCGG
>NW_027825962.1:0-273 GCF_054177405.1 Leptonychotes weddellii | reverse complement strand
CTTTATAAAAACCAAACCTGACTATAGATATAGGTGACTATCAGGTGAGCAAGTTCCTTTGCATAGCCATGCTAGAGCAGAGTGTTTCCAGCAGTACTGCATCTCCCAGTTCAGACCCTCTTCTTTGTTTTTCCATTATTACGATGTGACTTGCCATCCCTTAGGCATGGTAGGCAACTGGTACGTTGTCTCTCCTTGGTGTCTGGGCTTATATCAACACTCACGGCTGCCAGGTGGAGGACGGCAGCCTTTCTCAAACTTCAGAATCACCCA
>NW_027825961.1:0-273 GCF_054177405.1 Leptonychotes weddellii | reverse complement strand
CTGGAAACCGTCTCTACTTGTGAAGTCAGTGGAACCCCTGCTCCACGAAGAGCAGCCCCAGGGCCTCTGACAGCGAGGGGCCCAGCAGCTGGAGCCATGGAGATGCCATCCTGGAGCTCGGAGGCTGGACACCGCAGTGGTACAAGGACATCAGCCAGGACTCAGGGCCCAGGCTTCTGCCTCACATTTCCTCCGGGACGCGCATAAGTCCTCTCCCTTATCCCCAGGCCTGCAGAACCCAGGCGTCTGAACACCATGCCCAAATGACCAAGG
>NW_027825960.1:0-273 GCF_054177405.1 Leptonychotes weddellii | reverse complement strand
TCTGGCCATCTCTCTGACTCACCACATAGAGCAGCTCAATAATAATGTGGGTGCCATCTCTGCCCTAGGATGGTGCTCAGGGAGGTCAGAGCCCAGAACGTGGAAGAGGGGGAGGAATGTGTTCCCAGCAGAACATTTTTTTTTTAATTCTTATGTTAATCCCCATACATTACATCATTAGTTTTAGATGTAGTGTTCCATGATTCATTGTTTGTGCATAACACCCAGTGCTCCATGCAGAACGTGCCCTCCTCAATACCCATCACCAGGCTA
>NW_027825959.1:0-2485 GCF_054177405.1 Leptonychotes weddellii | reverse complement strand
CCCCTCTAGAACCCTCAGTTTGTTTTTCAGAGTCCATCGTCTCTCATGGTTTGTCTCCCCCTCTGATTTTCCCCCCTTCATTCTTCCCCTCCTGCTATCTTCTTCTTTTTTTTTTTTTCCTATGGTCAACTAATCTTTGACAAAGCAGGAAAGAATGTCCAATGGAAAAAAGACAGTCTCTTCAACAAATGGTGTTGGGAAAATTGGACAGCCACATGCAGAAGAATGAAACTGGACCCTTTCCTTACACCACACACAAAAATAGACTCCAAATGGTTGAAAGACCTAAATGTGAGACAGGAGTCCATCAACATCCTAAAGGAGAACACAGGCAGCAACCTCTTTGACCTCAGCCACAACAACTTCTTCCTAGAAACATCACCAAAAGCAAGGGAAGGAAGGGCAAAAATGAACTATTGGGACTTCATCAAGATAAAAAGCTTTTGCACAGCAAAGAAACAGTCAAGAGTCCTAATTGTCCTTAAATGCCTGATTTTTATCTTTCCTGCTCACGATCTCTCTTCTTGTCAGTTGTTTCTTCTTCCATTCACCTCCTTATCTTCATGGGACTGAGTAAGAACCACTCAAGCAAGTTTGTGTAGAGCTCCCCTTCTTGCCCACACCACCTCCTATTCTATCAATCTTCTGTGGTACTAGGACAGGTCAAAGCAAATATCAACTGTATGGAAGACAGCTAAAGAACACAGAGGAGCTAGTGAAATTTACAGCAGAATCTCTTCCAAGTTCTTATTTGAAAGTAACAAGGCTGAACGTAAGGTGACAGAAAAGGTGTTGGATTTTGAAGAGGACATTTACTTTCTTTGCTGCTAATCCTTGTTGATTGTCTGTCTTCATTTTTCAGTTATTTGATTTTCTTGGATTTTGACTTGATATTCTTAAAACCCTGCTTACAATGATCTCTGCCATGTAGGTTCTGTAAAGGGACCACAAATCCCTCCATCAAAATGGTCAGAATCTCAGAGCAGAATTACCATAACTAACTTTTATACATAAAACACTGCAATCAAATTCAGCTTGCCGTTTCTGACACACACCTTCTTTCTTTTCCCCCAATGCAGTTGGTTTTGCTCTTTGTTTCAGTTAGCACATACCCCAATATTTGTGTGTGACCACACTCAACTTATATACTACGTCTTTCACAACCCACCTCTCTTTCTCTGTGTTCTCCAAAAAGCACAACCCCAACCAAAAACGTACATGATAGAACTTTATTGGTGTGTAATCTCTGGGGATTAGGAGTGAGGCTGGGAAAGGAGTGAGTCAAAACAAAGGCACATTTCTCAGATATTTGCCACCTGTTACCTGTCACTGCTCTCATCAGACTATCTTCCAGCATGATATAGAACTACAGGATATTCCATGGACTGGGTTGTGTTGAGGGAGAAAGGGGTACAAATGTATCTGCCCTTTCTTGACTCTGCTGGTCAAAGGTTTCCCTCATAGGACATGATCTCACTTAGACACGAGGATGCTCACACTTTCCCATTCTGTGCTTCCCAAGGTCTCCTGTGCCTCAGTGCCAAATGGGAAGCTCTAGGCAGGTGAGAGGCATATGGAAAGGTGCTATTATGTTTCATTTGAGTAAAATTGGGTGAATCCCTTACACAACAGTGGCTGAAATAAGAAACAAAGGCCAAGAGGACCTGAAATCAGTGTACAAGGTTGTTAGTTTATCCCACCAGCCCCAAACTTCTGTGCTACCTAACCAGACTGCAATAAGTCTGCTTCAGTCAGGTAAACATGCAAAGCACCGGATATTTATCTTTTCCTCAGCTTAGCTATAGCACAGTGAAGTAAGTGAACCAACATGTATGTTTAACTCCAGAGAAACATATGTATTCCTGTAACTTTTAGAGCATTATCAACAATCAATATTTGTTTACTAAATAAATTAATAAATGTATGTAGAATATGGTAAGCTTCTAAAGAACAGGATATTTTTCTTTAATATTTAATGCTTTTCTATAAGCCCCAATTCATTACTCTGCCCTGCCCCTACTTAGCTAATAAATAAAATTGTTGAAATAAATGACTTGACAGAAAAACAAATCACAGAAAACAAACCTATTTCAAGAATTGTGAATTTTTTTTTTGCATTTTTTTTATTTATTTTTTTTATTCTTATGTTAATCCCCATACATTACATCATTAGTTTTAGATGAAGTGTTCCATGATTCATTGTTTGTGCATAACACCCAGTGCTCCATGCAGAATGTGCCCTCCTCAATACCCACCACCAGGCTAACCCATCCTCCCACCCTCATCCCCTCCAGAACCCTGTTTGTTTTTCAGAGTCCATCGTCTCTCATGGTTCGTCTACCCCTCCGATTTCCCCCGCTTCATTCTTCCCCTCCCGCTACCTTCTTCTTCTTCTTTTTTTTTTTTCTTAACATATATTGCATTATTTGTTTCAGAGGTACAGATCTGAGATTCAACAGTCTTGCACAATTCACAGCGCTTACCA
>NW_027825958.1:0-273 GCF_054177405.1 Leptonychotes weddellii | reverse complement strand
ATGTGGATGCCCCATGGTCTTTTGTTGCTGGTTCTTTTCTTACTTACATGTTCCTTAACTACACATTGTTGATAGTTCCCTGCTCTCTGGATCTCAACCAGAAACTTTATTCTAGGTTCATCTTTGCTGTGTACAGGACATTAATCTGAATGTCCTACACAGATCTTAAAGTAAACATATTCAAAACCAAACTCATGCCTCCTACCCCCAAATCTGTTCCCTTTAGTGTGTTCCAGGATGCGGTATACCACTCCGTATTAAAGCCTGTACATT
>NW_027825957.1:0-273 GCF_054177405.1 Leptonychotes weddellii | reverse complement strand
GCTCATGGGCAGGCAGGGAGTGCAGGGAAGCGCACCGAATCGGGGACGGGACACATGCGGTGCAGAGCTTGCATAGCTCTGGGAATATGCAGGTAACCTTTTCAGAAGCAACTCTTACTTTTTTCCTTCTTTAATTGCAAAATATAACATGCATCCAGGAGAGTGCATAAACCAGGAATGTACAACTTAATGAATTACAGAACAAGTAGCCTGTGACCAGGGTTTAAGTCAAGAAGCAGGACTTGGCCGGCCCCTAAGAAATATCCCTCCAGG
>NW_027825956.1:0-273 GCF_054177405.1 Leptonychotes weddellii | reverse complement strand
TATAGGCAGACAATTGATTCCAGAACTGTCATTCATCTTCTCTAGAGAGCTCATTAACATTTAAAGGTTTGTGTATGATTCCATAATTATCTTGCAATGGGATTTTTATTTTTCTTCTGTTTCATCAGGTTGCCCCTTTGTAAGGACTACTATGAGGCTGACATTCTTCTTAACTCTTTGAGCTGGCAAAGCAGGTGGCAACACAGTGAAGTAATGTATAAAGCAAAGACTATTCCTATCATCACCATCCATGTCTTTAGCATTTTTTTCAGA
>NW_027825955.1:0-273 GCF_054177405.1 Leptonychotes weddellii | reverse complement strand
GAACATCCTACACACTTTTTGCTGAGAACATCTGTGACAGTCTGGAACGTGTTTTTTCCCAGTGTTTGACTTAATGCTTACTCTAAGTATCAGACACTTTCCCAGATCCTGTGATATATCTTAGTACAGTATTAGTGAAGAGACGGCAGTTATGCCTGTATCTTGAACAGTGTCACTCTGAATTGAAAATAGGCCCCCCCTTTTTTTTTTAACTAACAGAGCTTTTAATTCACTGGCTGATAGTGTCAATAATGCTATCCATTTTTTTTTATT
>NW_027825954.1:0-273 GCF_054177405.1 Leptonychotes weddellii | reverse complement strand
GTAAGGTAATGAAATGAAACACTCATGAAATCAATACAGATAAATTAATTTAGTGAATGACTACTCCCCAATGTTTGTCTATAGTGATAAGGAGGCTCATTCTGGATGGACTTGCAATATATTCTCAGTAGTGGAATTGCTGGATTATATAACAGTTATAGGGTCAGGGTTAGGGTTAGGGTACGGGTTAGGGTTAGGGTTAGGGTTAGGGTTTAGGGTTAGGGTACGGGTTAGGGTACGGGTTAGGGTTAGGGTACGGGTTAGGGTACGGGT
>NW_027825953.1:0-273 GCF_054177405.1 Leptonychotes weddellii | reverse complement strand
ACGAGCCATGAAGAAAGATATTCTGGGGGTACTGCTGTCCTCCCCATCAAGTGCAGAAGCACTGTCAGGGACCGTGCACCAGCTCTTGAAATAGCTACCTACATGATTTCAGATTTCTTTGAACTAGCAACTACTGTGTGTTCCCTCTGTTTGCAATTGCATTGTCTGTGTTCTAGCCTCACACACTGGGTGAGAAGACATCTCATTAATTCATGGGTTTCGGGAACAAGAGAAGCCACATTCAGATGGATGAGATAATATGGTAAAAATCTT
>NW_027825952.1:0-273 GCF_054177405.1 Leptonychotes weddellii | reverse complement strand
ACCAACAGTGTAGGAGGGTTCCCCTTTCTCCGCATCCCCGCCAACATCTGTCGTTTCCTGACTTGTAAATTCTAGCCATTCTGATTGGTGAGAGGTGGTATCTCATTGAGGTTTTGATTTGGATTTCCCTGATGCTGAGCGAAATATCACAGCTTCTTCTAAAGGCTTTCCAGATTTTACCTGCTATAGTTAAGCAAGCATTAAACAAATATCCCAGAACACTTGATCTTGATCTTCACTGGGCAAATGATGGACACACTTTCCACTTTGTGT
>NW_027825951.1:0-273 GCF_054177405.1 Leptonychotes weddellii | reverse complement strand
AAGCCCTGTGCCATGCCTCCTCTGGGAACAAAACTTGTTCCTCCTCATCAGGAGTAAGGCAGATTTTTAAGATGCTAATATGAAGTCAAATGACCAAGGAGGAAGAGAAGCAAAAGTCTTTGATAATATTCAAACTGAATAACCCTTGAATCATTGTGACCTCACTTGGGTCCTTTGAGGGTGTCCTCCAACTCTTGGGGATTAATGGGCTACATGATTTGCAGCTGATTTCTCCCAGCTCCCTCTGGGCTCTCCTACCTATCATGGGGGTGT
>NW_027825950.1:0-273 GCF_054177405.1 Leptonychotes weddellii | reverse complement strand
TTACATTTAAGCATGGCAAGAAAATGAACTCAGGGGATAACTATTAAAACTTAAAATAGAAAAAAAAATACACCTGACACATATTTATTTCATTAGTTTAGGAAGTTATTTACAAATAATTAAAAGCCGTGACACCTCTAATAAAAAAGATTGGCAGAAGAAAAAAATGAAACTGGTTCTAAGCTGGGATAGTAGCTAGTACTACAGCAAAATTATAAAATATTAAGTTCATGCCATAGAAAAATGCCAGTTACTGTAGCCTCCCCAGTACCA
>NW_027825949.1:0-273 GCF_054177405.1 Leptonychotes weddellii | reverse complement strand
AAGTGTCCATGGATGTGAAATGATGTTTTAAATGACTGAAAATAGTTTTAAATAGTATTAACCAAAAAGAGGTATGATAAAACCATTTAATGGTTGTTAATCTGAATAAATAGGTTTTAAATCATAAAATGGCACTTAATTGACCTGCAATAACTGGCTTGTTAAATCTAAATTAAATCATTATCTGAGGCACTTAAAAGTAGAGTTCTTAAAGATCTGCAGAAAAAAATTATTTAAGTGTGAAAAATAGCAATGCTAGTTGTATACTGAACC
>NW_027825948.1:0-2485 GCF_054177405.1 Leptonychotes weddellii | reverse complement strand
GATATGTCATTTGCAAATATCTTCTCAGGTTTTCTTTTAATTTTGTTGATGATTTCCTTTCCTCTGCAGAAGCTTGTTACTTCCGTGTAGTCCCAATAGGTTAGTTTTCTGTTTTCCTTGTTTGAAGATACTGATCTAGAAAAATATTGCTAAGGTTGATGTCTAAGAAATTACTGCCTATGTTTTCTTTTAGAGTTTTATGGTGTCAGGGCTCACACTTAGGTCTTTAATCCACTGGAGTCTATTTCGGTGGATGGCATAAGAAAGTGTTGCTCTTTCAATCTTTGGCACGTGGCTGTCCACTTTTCCCAGCACCCTGTATTGAAGAGACTGTCTTCTCCCCACTGCATATTCTGGCCTCCTTTGTCATAGATAAATTGACCATAAAAGCCTGGGTGTATTTCTGGGCTGTCTGCCCTGCTCCATTGATCTAGGTCTGTTTTTGTGTCAGCCCCATACTGCTTTGATCACTACAGCTTCATGATATATCTTGAAATCTGGGATTGCTTTGACTGTGCAGGGTCTTTGTGGTTCCATACACATTTTAGGATTACTTGTTCTCGTTCTGTGAAAAATACTAGAGATATTTTCATAGGGATTGCATTGAATGTGGAGACTCCTTTGGGTAGTGTGGACATTTTAACAACATTAGTTCTTCTATTCCATGAGCTTCGTGTAGCTTTCCATTTGTTTGTGTTGTCTTCAATTTTTTTCATCCATATTTCATAGTTTTCAGAGTAGGAACATGTTTCCCTTCTGTCATAAGGAGGCTCTCTGTGGCCTGTAGGCTTGCTCTGCACTCTCTTCTCATATTGGGGAACCACAAAAGTGTGGTGAGCCAGTGTCATGTTTCCTCCAGGAAGTGCCAATAGTCTAATTTCACAGGATCCCAAGGAATCCCGACTCGAGGATGTGTGGTGTCTCCTTCACTTCTGGTTGGGTTGTCTAGCATCTGGACAACCAGGATTGCCCCCAAGATTATAGCTGTTCTAAGAATATTCCCTGTATTAACCCAACTTATTGCAACAACTGTCAGTCTACAGTCAGAGAAATACCTTTCATGTCATTTTTTAGTGTGTTGTTACTTCTAGTGATTTCTCCAATGGCTTCATGTTGAATTTCCATTGCCCTGTTTATTTCAGTGTGAAATTCATTTCTGTTCTGTGATACATGGCTAGTTTTGTCCATCTGTGTGCCCAGCGATGACCAAGCTGCCATGGTCTGTGTTTATACTGAGATTTGGTTTCAAAAAATTTTAAAGTGTGATTTGAATGATTTGGTGTAGAGAAAAAGCAGCTGCTAATATTCCTCCAATTGAAACTCCTACCACTGAACAGGAACTGTTTCCTTCCTTTTGGCAAATCTCTTTTTTAAAAATATTTTTAAAAAAATATTTATTTGAGAGAGAGAGAACAAGTGGTGGGGAGAGGTAGAGGGAGAGAGAGCAGCAGACTTCCCACTGAGCAGGAAGCCCAATACGGGTCTCAGTCTGAGGACCCGGAGATCATGATCTGAGCCAAAGGCAGCTGCTTAACCGACTGAACCACCCAGGCGCCCCTGCAAGTCTGTATTTGATACAGGTTTTAAGTTAGGCACAGAGAAAGATGGAAAACACTGAGCAGCATCTGGGGACCTACATCTGGTCTGAAAGTCCTGTGTGTGAAGTTTCGAGGCATGGCCCATATTGTAGGTTCTAGTATGTCTGTGAGGGGTTTTATTAACATAGGTTCCCATGTTCTTGGGGTAGAAATCTGTGGTGTGAGATTGAACCCTGAGGCACACCAATGGGGGTGGTGATGGGTGTTGTACGTTTCCATGTGTCCTCTGCACCTTACAAGGTGTCCCTGTTCTTTTAAAGTCTGGACTTCTTGTCCATGGATCTATTATGAATGTTGTAATTGGTGACTATGGATTAAATGTTGCTAGTTGGGAGTGTAATAGATGATCAAAACAAAAAAATTTTTTTTTTTTTTTTTTTGCTTATTTCTGTTTAAAGATCTAATGGTCCGTTATGCAGATTCAGCAGCTGCTCTTCCACAATGAAATGCTAGCACACAACGTAAGTCAGGAATTAAATTGGGGCTGTTTGCAGAGTCTCTGCCTTGTGCCCACTGCTACACTGAATTCGGTTGGATAAGACAAGGGAAAAGGACAGAAGTCGGTACCTGGTTGTCTTGGCACATTCGCGGGGTTCGGATACCAAGTGCCAGTTAGTGGCTCAGGCCAGTCTTCTCCCTGCAGGTCCGTGTGTAAGACAGGGCTGCTCTGGAGCTTCACTGGTCCTGGTGGAGAGTCAAGGGGAGGGTTCGGCTGACGCACCCCTGCCTAGCCCATTTCTCCAGCGATTGGGGGTTTCCCAGCGAGCAGACGGTCCCCAGTACGGACTGCTCGAGCGTGGACACGCGCCCCGCCGGCAAGTTCCCACAGGTCCGCTATTGGCACAGCTGGGATTTCCTCCGCTAATGCCGAGGGCCAATCCCCCCCC
>NW_027825947.1:0-273 GCF_054177405.1 Leptonychotes weddellii | reverse complement strand
AAAATGGACTTTTTTCTCTTCCCAAATAAAAATAAATTTAAGAGAAAGAGAAAAATCATTGAAAGTCATGATGTCTTCTATCTTCTATGACCATATGCCTCATTATAGAGTTTTCAGCCACTGAACCCCATCTAAAGAATTGTATAAAAGGAATCTCAACCACTCTGTAAATATATATGTATATATAAGAAATTATCAACCAACTTCTAAAGCAGATACTTGTCTCATTTTTTTTTTCATTTTTATTGTGTCTAATGAAATGATTGTGTTTTT
>NW_027825946.1:0-273 GCF_054177405.1 Leptonychotes weddellii | reverse complement strand
CTGTCACTAGAGGCAGACTTGAATGACCTCCCAAGTCCCTGCCAAGTGAATGATATTTAAGAAATAGGAAACAATGCAAATTCTCCCACAAAGTGCATACCTAGTACATTACAGGAGATTGATGAGAGATAAAGAAGTAAGCAGGTGCTATCTTTTTTTTTCAGTTTGAATGTCTACCTTCACCATTTTATTTTATTTTATTTGTTTACATTTTTAAAATTTTATTATGTTATGTTAATCACCATACATTGCATCATTAGTTTTTGATGTAGT
>NW_027825945.1:0-273 GCF_054177405.1 Leptonychotes weddellii | reverse complement strand
TGGGAGAAAGTAGAACTTAGAGAGAACTACCAGCAAAGATTCACAATAAAAATGGTATGTTACCAGAATCTCCCGAAATGCGCACGCATAAACGAGAGTGATTTTCAGGAGTGAGAATTCTTCATGGCCTTGGTGTTCATGTAGATGTTATAAGAATAATATGTGACTCTCAATGTTCAAACACAACTTCCTAAAGGTGGAGTTTCTTAGGTAGAAATCTGAGGTAAGATCTAACACTGAAGGGGCGCCTGGGTGGCTCAGATGGTTGGGCGT
>NW_027825944.1:0-273 GCF_054177405.1 Leptonychotes weddellii | reverse complement strand
TTTTGTCAAATGCTTTTTCTGTGTTTACAGAGATGATCATATAGTTTTTTCTTTCATTCTATTAATGTGATGTGTCACATTGATTTGCATATGTTGAACCATCCTTGTATCCCAGGGATAAATCCCAGTTGAACTTGGTGAATGATCCCTTTAATATGTTGATTTTGGTGTATTAGTACTTTATTGAATATTTTTGCTCCTATATTCAAAAGGGATACTGGCCTGTAGTTTTCTTTTCTGGTAGTGTCCTTTTCTGGCTTTGGCATCAGTGTA
>NW_027825943.1:0-273 GCF_054177405.1 Leptonychotes weddellii | reverse complement strand
GACTCCAGGATCATGACCTGAGCCGAAGGCAGTCGCTTAACCAACTGAGCCACCCAGGCTCCCGATTACTCAGTTTTTTAAAAATAGTATGAAAAATGGTTTCCAAGCCATCTTTGGGACATCTTTATGGCCTTTGGGACCACCTCCAATCCAAGAGACAATGAGAAATGGATTAGCACAATTAAATTCTAGCCATTCATTGAAATGCTCACAGGAAGAGGAGACCTTTAATTCAGGGTATGTAGTTGGGGGAAAAATTGTAAGAAAGAACTT
>NW_027825942.1:0-273 GCF_054177405.1 Leptonychotes weddellii | reverse complement strand
CCCTTCTTTTGCTTTTTGGCTCTTCCTCCATCATGCTGGACTCATTCCCAATTCCAAGAGCCTCCTGGCTTTCCTAAATTCCTTAAACACACTTTTACACGAGCTGTTTCCAATGCCTGGACTGCTTTTCCTTCTAGAATTCACATAGACATCTCCTAGTCATTCAAATTTTTTTTTTTTTTTTTTTTTTAGAGAGAGAGAGAAAGAAAATATGTGCATGAGTAGGGGTGGGGAGGGGCGGAGAGAGAGAGGGAGAGAGAGAATCTTAAGCAG
>NW_027825941.1:0-273 GCF_054177405.1 Leptonychotes weddellii | reverse complement strand
GACTCTGTGACCTCATCAGCCCTGGCAACATCATGTATTTATTTCTATGTGAGTGATTCCCAAGTTTCACTTATAACCCTGCACCTCTCTCTGCCTGCTAAACACTGCATTACAACTGTCTTACTAATTTTTTTTTGAGTTTTCAATTGGTTTATTTTTTTATTATGTTATGTTAATCACCATACATTACATCATTAGTTTTTGATGTAGTGTTCCATGATTCATTGTTTGCGTATAACACCCAGTGCTCCTTGCTCTATGTGCCCTCTTTAA
>NW_027825940.1:0-273 GCF_054177405.1 Leptonychotes weddellii | reverse complement strand
GCGCCTGGGTGGCTCAGTTGGTTAAGCGACTGCCTTCAGCTCAGGTCATGATCCCAGGGTCCTGGGATCGAGTCCCACATCGGGCTCCCTGCTCTGCGGGAAGCTTGCTTATCCCTCTCCCTCTCCCCCTGCTTGTGTTCCCTCTCTCGCTGTGTCTCTCTCTGTCAAATAAATAAAATCTTAAAAAAAAAAAAAAAAAGAAAGTTACGGCCTCTTACAAAGGTCACAGGTAACAGGAGTGTCTGCCTGCTAATGCTAAATCCTCTACACACG
>NW_027825939.1:0-273 GCF_054177405.1 Leptonychotes weddellii | reverse complement strand
GTTTACTCTCACAAACAGCCAGAAAGGGTCCAAGTGCCGTTCTGTGGCCAGCACATCAATATTCCATATAGTCATTAATCCTTCACAGATTACTTTACACTCTGCACATGCCCTCAAATGCCCCTCTATTTAGGTTGGGCAGCTCAAGTTTTAAATGCCAGTGCCCAATGAGAAGCAGACCCATAGTATAAATGTTAGAGTCACAAGGAGCATGCATGAAGGGGTCTCTACTGACTCAGAGAGCCAGTGCTCTGCCTGCAGGGGGCGTCATGA
>NW_027825938.1:0-2485 GCF_054177405.1 Leptonychotes weddellii | reverse complement strand
TATTACATCTTTATCCATTCATCTCTGGATGGACATTTGGGTTTCTGCTATGTCTTGGCTATTGTAAATAATGTTGCAATGAATTTAGGATCAAATTTTTCTTTTCATATTATCTTTTCAAATTTGGGTAAATACCCAGTAGTATAATTACCAGATTGTATAGTATTTCTATTTTAATTTTTTTAGGAAATTCCATATGGTCCTTCATGGTAGCTATAGGAGTTTACATTCCAACCAACAGTGCACAAGGGTTCCTTTTTCTCCACATCCTCACCAACACTCATTGTTTCTTGTCTTCTTTATTTTAGCCATTCTGACCAATTTGAGGTGATATCTCATTGTAGTTTTGATTTGCATTTCCCTGATGATTATTGTTGTTGAGGATCTTTTCATGTGTCTCTTGGTCATCTGTATGTTTCTTTGGCAAAATGTGTATTCAGGTCTTCTTCCCATTTTTTAATCATATTATTTGTTTGTTTGGTTTTGCTGTTGAGTTTTATAAGTTCTTTATATATTTTGCATATTGACCATTATCAGATAAATTGTTTCCAAATATCTTTTCCCATTCAGCAGATTGCCTTTTTGTTTTGTTCATGGTTTCCTTCACTGTGCAAAGCTTCTTATTTTGATGTAGTCTTAATAGTTTATTTTTCCTTTTATTTCCCTTCCCTGAAGAGACATATCTAGGAAAATGTTGCTAAGGCCAATATCAAAGAAATCACTGCATATAAGTTTTATGGTTTTCTAGGAGTTCTACAGTTTCATGTCTCACATTTAGGTCTTTAATCCATTTTGAGTTTATTTTTGTATATGGCATAAGCTATTTATCAGTTTTTTTCTTTTCCCAGCACTGTTTATTAAAGAGACTGTCTTTTCCCCATTGAATAATCTTGACCCTTTTGTCATAGACTAAGTGACCTATTAAGTAAGGGTTTATTTCTGGTCTCTTGATCCTGTTCTATTGATCTCTGTTTATTTTTGTACCATTACCATAGTGATTTATTACTAGAGTTTCACAATATATCTTGAAATCTAGGATTGTGGGGCATCTGGGTGGCTCAGTCAGTTAAGCATCTGCCTTTGGCTCAGGTCATGATCCTAGGGCCCCACATCTGGCTCCCTGCTCAGCAGGGAGTCTGCTTTTCCTTCTGTTTCCATCCCCTGCTCATGCTCTCTCTCTCAAAGAAATAAATAAAATCTTAAAAAGAAAATCTGGGATTGTGATACCTCCAGGTTTGTTGTTTCTAAAGAGTGCTTTGGTTATTCCAGGTATCCTATGGTTCCATACAAATTTTAGGATTTTTTTAATCTAGTTCTGTAATATATAAATATCAATATTATATATACTATATATATTTAAAAACTATATATAATATTCACATATATAAAATATATAATATTTATAAAATTATATTAAAACTATTCTAAAACTATATATAAAAATTATATATACTATAAAATATATATAAAATATAATATTTATAAAACTATAATCAAGCTGGTATTTGAATAAAGATTGCATTGAATCTGTAGACTGATTCAGTAATATGGACATTTTAACAACATTAATTTTTCCAGTCCATGAGCATGGAATATCTTTCCATGTGTTTGTCATCTTCAATTTTTTTTTTTTTATTTGCAAGAGAGAGAATGAGAGACAGAGAGCATGAGAGGGAGGAGGGTCAGAGGGAGAAGCAGACTCCCTGCTGAGCAGGGAGCCTGATGTGGGACTCGATCCCAGGACTCCAGGATCATGACCTGAGCCGAAGGCAGTCGCTTAACCAACTGAGCCACCCAGGCGCCCTGTCATCTTCAATTTTTTTATCAATGTTTTACACTTTTCAGAATTCTTATTTTTCACCTTCTTGCTTAACTTTATTCCTGGTATTTTATTCATTTCTGTGCTATTATAAATGGGATTGTTTTCTTAATTTCTCTTAATTGACTATTAGTGAATAAAAACTCAACAGATTTCTGTATATTGATTTTGTATCCTACAACTTTGCTGAATTCATTTACTTACTCATAAAATTATGATGTTTTCATTTCCACATAAAGAAGTCCCTTTACATTGTGAAAAATAGTACGGAGATTCCTCAAAAATTTAAAAATAGAACTACCCTGGTGGGTGGAGGGACGGTTTAAACAGGTGATTGGGACTAAGGAGGGTGCTTGTTGTGATGAGCAATGGGTGTTGTATATGTGTTGAATCACTAAGTTCTACACCTGAAACTAATATTACACTATGTGTTAACTAACTGAAATTTAAATAAGAACTTAAAAAATAAAATAAAAATAGAACTACCTTATAATCCATTTCCCCAAAAATACTAAATACAAAAATACTCATTCAAAGAGATACATGCATCCCAATGTTTATAGCAGCATTATCTACCATAACCAAATTATGTAAACAGCCCAAGTGTCCATCAATTTATATATGTATATATATACATATATAAATACATATATAAATATAAATATA
>NW_027825937.1:0-273 GCF_054177405.1 Leptonychotes weddellii | reverse complement strand
CCCTGGGAAATGCTCAGTAAACACTTATCGCCAGATGGTTCTTGGGCCTCAGTCACCTGATTAGGATGTGTGATAATTGCCACATGTCAGACATTGCAAAAGTAGTGGTTGAAAGCACAAGGACTGGAGCCAGACTGGGACTTGGGCAGGTTACTTAACTGCACCTCTGCCTCCATATCTGTGAAACGGGCATAATACTGTATCGACCTCATAGGGTTGGGATGAACATTAAGTCATTGATACATAGAAGCCCTTAGAACAGTGCCCCTAGAA
>NW_027825936.1:0-273 GCF_054177405.1 Leptonychotes weddellii | reverse complement strand
GGACCAATAAACATACTGTCCAGTTGTTTTGGAACTATTTGTGAGAGATAAAGACAGAAAGATAGAAAAACAGAGGTCATTCTGTGTAAGATGTAGGAACTCTTAACAGGTTTTCCACTCTGTGTATTGGAAATGAGAAAAAAATGATCTGTTGAGAAAGACAGACAGATGGAAAGATAGGCAGATAGAGGATATGAAGCTGACAGCAGAGAGAAGAGAAAAGATACAGGAAGTCATGATGTTGTCCAAGTTTCTGATTTTAGTTCATTGTTA
>NW_027825935.1:0-273 GCF_054177405.1 Leptonychotes weddellii | reverse complement strand
TAGAAGAAAAAAGGCTTAGGGCACCTGGGTGGCTCGGTTGCTAAGTGTCTGCCTTCGGCTCAGGTCATGATCCCAGGGTCCTGGGATCAAGCCCCGCATCAGGCAACCTGCTCCATAGGAAGCCTGCTTCTCCCTCTCCCCCTCCCTCTGCTTGTGTTCCCTCTCTCGCTGTCTCTCTCTGTCAAATAAATAAATAAAACCTTCAAAAAAAAAAAAAGGCTTGGGGCGCCTGGGTGGCTCAGTCGTTAAGCGTCTGTCTTCGGCTCAGGTCAT
>NW_027825934.1:0-273 GCF_054177405.1 Leptonychotes weddellii | reverse complement strand
GATATGTTATCCACGATATCTTAGACTGGCATTCTAGGGCCTTCATGATCTGACTTCTAACTTGATATCCTCAAATCCCTTCTTACTCCACTCACATTAGCAATAGGTTTTCCCATCACCGTGTCTTTGCTTGTATTGTCTCTGCCTGGAATTCCCTCACCACTCCAACCCCCACCACCACCTCCATCACCCCCACCACTGCCACCTCTGTCACCATCCCCACCCCCACCACCACCTCCATCACCATCACCTCCATCACCGCCTCCGTCACCT
>NW_027825933.1:0-273 GCF_054177405.1 Leptonychotes weddellii | reverse complement strand
GACATATACATTTGAGTCATTAGAATATAGGTGATAAGCAAATCCATGAGACTCTCTGATATCTCCAAAAAAGCGAAGTAAATAAAAGAAAAGTCCAAGGACAAAGCTCTGAGGACTCCAGGTTCAAGGAGTAGAGGAGGTGAAGAGAAACCAGTAAAGCAGGGTAAGAAGCAGCCACTACTGAGAAAGGAGAAAATCCCAGAAGGATGTCGTACCTTGGAAGCCAAGTCTAGTAGGTCCTCTTCTTCTTCTCTAAAGATGGCCTCAGCGCTC
>NW_027825932.1:0-273 GCF_054177405.1 Leptonychotes weddellii | reverse complement strand
AAAATCTGGGTCTTCTTCTTAACCTCTCCACCTCCCCACACCCCACAACAAGGACTCAGTTACTCCTCTTGCTTCTGCATCTTTCATAGCTCACAAATTTAGCCTGTCTCATCTGTCATCGTGCCCCTTCTTATGTTCAGCATCCGTCACATACCTCAGTTTGATTAGTATAACAACTTCCTGGTTTGTCTCCTGTATCCAGATATTTTTTTGGGGGGAGGGGAAGGGCAGAGGGAGAGAGAGAGAATCATAAATAGGCTCCACACCAAGCAC
>NW_027825931.1:0-273 GCF_054177405.1 Leptonychotes weddellii | reverse complement strand
TTACTACGTCCTCACCGTGGGCTCGCTCGTTTGCTTTGGTGCCCTGGATGTGTAGGAATTCACTGGGCAGAAAAAGAGAGAATTCCATGCAGAGGAAAGTGTGCATCCGAAGGGCCACAGAAAAGGTGAAATTTGAGTGGAGTCTTAATGTACGGATAGCATTCTTGTATGTTCTTGTTGCCTCACTGTACTTGAAGACTTAGTTCAGATGTCACCTCTGTTGTAAAGCCTTCCCTGACCTTCCAAAGGACATTTCTCGTTGCTCAGTACTTA
>NW_027825930.1:0-273 GCF_054177405.1 Leptonychotes weddellii | reverse complement strand
ACACTTCATCTAGAACTAATGATGTAATGTATGGGGATTAACATAAGAATAAAAAATAAAATAAAAAATCTTTAAAAAAAAAAAAAAAGAGGCTCACATGTGTTCCTTACCTTAGCTCTGTCTTCTTATGTAAGATTTATCTATGTTGGTGCCAAAGTGTATCAAACAGTCAGAATTCTTTGATTTTTTTCATTGTGCTAATTGGGATATTGTCATTCAAAAAATTCAAAGATTATGACATAGAATATGAAATCAACAGGGATCCTGAAAGTG
>NW_027825929.1:0-273 GCF_054177405.1 Leptonychotes weddellii | reverse complement strand
GATTAGCCTCTGAATTAGTGAATGAGTAAAGCAGAGGGTCCTTCCCAATGTGGTGGGCCTTGTCTAACCCACTGAAGACCTGAATGGAACAACAAGGCAAAGGAAGGTTGAATTCCCTCTCTACCTGTTGGACCCAGGACATCAATCTTCTCCTGCCCTTAGTGCTCTTAGTTCTTAGGTCTTCTCACCCAGACTGGAAGTGGCTCTTTAGCTCTCAGGCCTTTGAACTACACCCTGGCTTTCCTGGGTCCCTAGCCTGCAGATGGCAGATTG
>NW_027825928.1:0-273 GCF_054177405.1 Leptonychotes weddellii | reverse complement strand
AAGAATACTTAATCCAATATATCAAACATATTACATATTAATATGCAGTCAGTATAAAGTAAATTTTGAGACTTTTTTTTTGCTACTAAGTCTTTGAAATCTGGTTTGTATTTTACAGGAACAACACATCTCAATTTTGAATGCTCAATAACCACACATGGCTAGTGCTTACCATATTGGGCAGCACTGATTAGACTCTTCTACCCAAGGTCTTTAATTGGACCACACAGGTTGAAAACAGTAATCATTTTAAAATATGTTATAATCCAATAT
>NW_027825927.1:0-2485 GCF_054177405.1 Leptonychotes weddellii | reverse complement strand
GTTTCATTCTTTTGCATGTTGCTGTCCAGTTTTCCCAACACTATTGGTTAAAGAGACTGTCTTTTTCCCATTGCATATTCTTTCCTGCTTTGAAAGATTGATTGACCATATAGTTGTGGGTGCATTTCTGGGTTCTCTATTCTGTTCTATTGTTCTGTGTATCTGTTTTTGTACCAGTACCATGCTGCCTTGATGATTACAGCTTTGTAATATAACTTGAAGTCTGGAACTGTGATGCCTCCAGCTTTGCTTTTTTCTTTTTCAAGGTTGCTTTGGCTATTCGAGGTCTTTTGTGGTTCCATACAAATTTTAGGATTGTTTGTTCTAGCTCTGTGAAAAATGCTGTTGTTATTTTGATAGGGATTGCTTTAGATGTGTAGATGGCTTTGGGTAGTATAGACATTTTAACAATATTTGTTCTTCCAATCCATGAGCATGGAATGTTTTTTCATTTCTTTGTGTCATCTTGTTTCTCTCACAGATGTTCTATAATTGTCAGGGTACAGAGTTGTTTCTTAATTTACTTCAGAAACAAAGTGATGCTGATATTTGGAATGGAGAATATGCTACAATGAATAAGGAATTTGAAATTCTCCTGAGGCCAGAGTTGAGCATATCATAGGGCTAAATGATATGGACTAATTCAGTAGTCTGATTTGAATGTATTATTATCCTATTGAGGGTTAAGTGGGGCTTTATGTAAAGGCACCTGGCTCATGGGAGGGATTCATTACATTTTATTATCTCCCTTTTTTCTATTTGACTTCTTAGTCTCTTTCTACCCTTAATATTGCCCTAGTCCATTCTTTCCTTGATTAGATAAAATGAAGGCTGACCTCAAGAGTTCCCTTCCTTTAGCTATATCTTGATCATTTTTTGCTAATGCTCCCTCCTTTTTGTACCTTATTCAAATATAACCATGTAGGACTCCATGATTAATTACCTTATTTTCCAGAACTCAGAAAGCAAATGGAGAAAGTAAGTAATGGGATGAGAAGTAATATTTAAATAAGTCATATGTATCTAAAATGTGCTAGGTTACTAGATAAGTTATATATACTATTTTTAAGTTCCTTTTCATTAATTAATGCTGGTGGAAAATGCAATAAACGATTATCCCTTACTGTCTCATTCAAATATAGACACCCAGAAATTCTTGCTTAATGTCCTATTTTCAAGAAAACAGAGAGCAAACGAGGAAGACAATAGATGGATAAGGCAATATTATTTAATAAATGCCTAATATACACTATGTGGTGTACTAGGTGTCAATACATAATATTTTAAAATTATTTTCATTAATTAATAATAATATTAATGTTAATGTTGCCTTCATTTTTTAAAAAAGATTTTATTTATTTATTTGAAGGGGAGAGGGAACACAAGCAGGGGGAGTGTGAGAGGGAGAAGCAGGCTTCCCGCTGAGCAGGGAGCCAGATGCGGGGCTTGATCCCAGGACCCTGGGATCATGATCTGAGCTGAAGGCAGACACTTAGCAACTGAGCCCCTCAGGAGCCCCAAGGTTGCCTTCATTTTTGTGTTGATTACGTCCCTTATTTTTTCAACAGTGTATATGCCTGGTAGGGGTTGGGGATTAAGTGCTGGCCATTGTATTGTCCCTACTTTCAAGGATTAGCTTCAGATGGCTTTGTAAGGTAGATAAAAAAAATTTAGGCCTATATAAAGGTCACATAGTTCTTAAATGGCAGCCAAAAGTTAAGTCCATTTTCTGTCTATATTTCCTATGTAAATTTAAGAATATGTTTGAGGATTAAATTAAATATGAAGCAATATATCAGGAGGAAACCGTGAGAAATTCTTAAAAAGTGAAGAAAAGATTGTCTAGTACTGATGCTGCCATTTCTCTGAATGAGAATTACCATTTTGATTGTGAATTTTTTTTCATTTCTTTTCCTTCTTTTTTTTTTTTTTGATGTAGTGTTCCATGGGTCATTGTTTTCGTATAACACCCAGTGCTCCATGCAGTACGTGCCCTCCTTAATACCCATCACCAGGCTAACTCATCCCCCCACCCCCGTCCCCTCTAGAACCCTCAGTTTGTTTCTCAAAGTCCATAGTCTCCTATGGTTCATCTCCCCCTCTGATTCTCCCCCTTCATTTTCCCCTTCCTTCTCCTGATGTCCTCCTTGCTATTCCTTATGTTCCACAAATAAGTGAAACAATATGATAATTAACTTCCTGTGCTTGACTTATTTCACTTAGCATAATTTCCTCCAGTCCCATCCATGTTGATAAAAGTTGGGTATTCATCCTTTCTGATGGCTGAGTAATATTCAATCATTGTATATATGGACCACATCTTCTTTATCCATTCATCTGTTGAAGGGCATCTCTGCTCTTTCCACAGTTTGGCTATTGTGGACATTGCTGCTATGAACATTGGGGTGCATATGGCCCTTCTTTTCACTACATCTGAGTCTTTGGGGTAAATACCCAGGAGTGCAATTGCTGGGTCATAGGGTAG
>NW_027825926.1:0-273 GCF_054177405.1 Leptonychotes weddellii | reverse complement strand
TGATTGCTAATGGGCATCGAGGTTTCTTTAGGGGCTGGTGGAAATATTCTAAAATCAGATTGTGGTGATGGTCGCACAACTCTGAATATAATAAACGATTATTGAATTGTGACTTAAAATGGATGAATTTTAATGGTGTGTAAATTTTATCTCAATAAATCTGTTAACATGAAAAGAAGAGGAGTGTGACATTTTCTAGATGCAACTAGAAGACCACTTTGGTGAAAACGTAGGGACAGAAGTTTGCACCCTCCCAAGAAGGATAATAAAATG
>NW_027825925.1:0-273 GCF_054177405.1 Leptonychotes weddellii | reverse complement strand
GCCACCCTGGAACCTTCCCTCACTGCTTCCTGGGTTGGCCTTTTCCTGGCTCCCTTCTCTTCCTGCTTTCTTGACTCTCTCTCTCTGCTGGAGCTCATCGCAGTTAAGAATCCCTATCGAATATTAAAGAACAGAATGGTCTTGGGACCTGCTCATGATAGTAATTATACCTTTAGTAGCTACGAATTGGGAAAAAAAATACACAAGGCCCCCAAATTATCATGAAGGCACTCCTGCTCCTAAGTGAGTTTGTGTTTTACTTAACCACAATAG
>NW_027825924.1:0-273 GCF_054177405.1 Leptonychotes weddellii | reverse complement strand
GCAGGTGTCACCTACACAACCCTCCCCCGCCAGTCTCCTCCCCTTCCGGGTTTCTCTTCCTTCACGGCCCTTCCTCTGCCCTTGCTCATTACGGCTGGGTCATCTGTCTCCTACCACTGGATGTGTGCTTCACAGAGGAGGAAACTTCTGGTTTTCCCCCACTGTATCCCCAGGCTGGAAGCAGACGTGGGCACAGGCAACCCTTGATCAATGTTTAATCCCTGAATCAAAGCTGCCGTGATGAAGGTTGTCTGTGGTTTCTGTTCAGAATAA
>NW_027825923.1:0-273 GCF_054177405.1 Leptonychotes weddellii | reverse complement strand
CTTAAATGCAAACATCACTTTTCCTTGAATGGTTTTGCTGATGATAAAAAGAATCCTATATTGACTCCCTAAATAAAAATCTGTTAAAAATAATATTGAGGGGCACCTGGGTGGCTCAGTTGGTTAAGCATCCAACTCTTGGTTTCAGCTCAGGTCATGATTTCAGGGTGGTAAGATCAAGCCCTGCATTAGGCTCTGCACTCAGCTCAGAGTCTGCCTGGGATTCTCTCCATCTCTCTCTCTGCCCCTCCTACTGCTCATCCTGTCTCTCTC
>NW_027825922.1:0-273 GCF_054177405.1 Leptonychotes weddellii | reverse complement strand
GGGCTATGGAACTGGTCAGTTTCATGTATGTCATCTATTTATTTGGATACAGCTTTTGAAATATTCCTTTAATATCCTTTTAATGAATGTGTAATATCCTGTTTCATTCCTGATATTGATAACTTGTGTCTTATCTGTTTTTTCCTTTGTTAGTCTTGGTAGAAATTAAGTCAGTTTTTTTTTTTTGGAGTTTTTAATTATATTATGTTAGTCACCATACAATACATCATTAGTTTTTGATGTAGTGATCCACGATCCATTGTTTTCGTATAA
>NW_027825921.1:0-273 GCF_054177405.1 Leptonychotes weddellii | reverse complement strand
CCATGAAGAAGGTCCTGCCCATAGAGCAGACTCTCAGAAAAGGTTTGTGGCATGGACAGAAGACCAAATGAATGATGTGACTGGGTGAGCGCTTGCATATCAGAAGGACATTTTCAATTTCAAGGCCAATGAGGGGGGGCATTATTTCCCCTGGACTCATCTACGTTCTTATATTTATTTATTTTTAATTTTTTTTTTTATATGACAGAGAGAGACACAGCGAGAGAGGGAACACAAGCAGGGGGAGTGGAGGAGGGACAAGCAGGCTTCCTG
>NW_027825920.1:0-273 GCF_054177405.1 Leptonychotes weddellii | reverse complement strand
GCTGAGTTAAGAGCTCAGGTGGTGTGGTGAGTGTTAACTGGGAAGGAGAGACCCAAGAGGGCTGTTTTTCCATTAAAAAAAAAGCGTTCTAACTTTTCCATCTTGTTACCAGAAATGGGAGTGCAGGACCGGGATCTGCCGGGGTTCTGGGCGGCAGGACTCCCATCCTCCCCTCCACCCACGCCCTCCCCCCAACTCCCTTGTCCCTTGGCTAATAAGGAACCCTGAGAAGGCCTGTGCCCTTTGCTTATTATATTTGGCTCAGAAATACAT
>NW_027825919.1:0-273 GCF_054177405.1 Leptonychotes weddellii | reverse complement strand
TCAACATTCCTACCCATCCCTCAGAGTGGATTTGTATCAGCCTTGACTACGTTGAATGCCCACCTCATCCCAAAACAGCATCCAGGAAGAAACAAACTCAGCTTGTCAACCAAGATCATGTGGCCCTCACCATGAGGGGAAATGAGGGAGGGGGTATAGTTGGGGCTGGGCAATTTATAAAGGGCAAAACTGCTGAGCAGACTAAAAAGTACAGATGGGCATTACCACAGTCCATAGGCTGTGAGTAATAATACACTCCTTTTTCTTTTTCTC
>NW_027825918.1:0-273 GCF_054177405.1 Leptonychotes weddellii | reverse complement strand
TTCAGGGATACAGGTCTGTGATTCATCAGTCTTACACAATTCAGAGCATTCACCACAGCACATACCCTCCTCAATGTCCATCACCCAGCCACCACAGCCCTCCCACCCCCCTCCACTCCAGGAACCCTCAGTCTGTTTCCTGAGATTGAGAGTCTCTTGTGGTTTGTCTCCCTGTCTGGTTTCTTTTGTTTCATTTTTTCCCTCTCTTCCCCTATGATCCTCTGCCTTGTTTCTCAAATTCCACATAACAATGAGATCATATGATAATTGTCT
>NW_027825917.1:0-273 GCF_054177405.1 Leptonychotes weddellii | reverse complement strand
GAAACAACTTACTTGCTATTGGGCTTTAGTAGAGATTGAATGTTTAACCATGGGTCGCCGAATAAAATCTGAGTTGCCTATCATGGAAGTTGGATGTGTTTAGAAGTAAGCCATCATCAAATGGAAGTTGTATATATGAGGTGATGTTCAAGCAGGCCCTGAATACACCAATAAGTTGCATGAGGAAATGGCCCAAATGTCCATGGTCCCCACTCCTGCTGCCTTCTCTTCTTTTTCCCAGCCTGTACCAGTGGCCTCATTGGGAGTTCCCTG
>NW_027825916.1:0-2485 GCF_054177405.1 Leptonychotes weddellii | reverse complement strand
GCCATCTTGCTCCGCCCCTCGTATCCAAACTTTTCTATCAAGCATAAAGGCAAAATACAATTTATAATAAATATCAATTTAAAAATTCATTTAAATAAATATAAATTGTTAAAATTTTTTGGGAAAGTGTTACTAATCCTTACTGAAAATTTTTGTCAAAATGGAACTACTCACAAATCTAAATTTCTAATATCCAATATCACTGCTGATGAAAAGCATCAATGTCAGGCTTCCTTTATGTTATGTGATATATATAAATGTCATAAATATACATATATATAAATTTAAGAGTAATATACATTAATATTGGAAATGTTTCTAAACCACCTTGCACAACTATTGCAAAGACTTGGCTAATTTTCAGATATCTTTGGAATTGTGCATTGAAATACAAGTGAAAAGAATAAAAATGGATGCTCAGCACACTGGGAAATGATGCTTCCTTATGAAGTAACCTGTTAGAGTCGTGTGTAGGGGGAAGAATGGGGCATGTTTTTCCTCTTATCTAAGACCTTCTAATACTCAGATCCTTTCTGTCTCTATTTCCAGTGTTGACAGTGGGACAACCCAAAACCTTTATGGTATTCAGATAGAGGCATATTTTGTTCAAGAACATAAGACAAGAGATAGGAAGCTCTTCTCTGCACTTGACTGGTATGAGTGAAGGCAGCGATTTCAAGTGTCCTGGTCACACTGTGTCAGCCCTGAGCACCAGATGCTAGTGATGTGATTATGCATCTGTTATAATTTAATTTGGTATGTTTGTGATATTCAGGGTCCTCTAAAGCATGGGGTGCTTGGCAGGGGCCTTTCTTATGGGTTTAAGGATGCTAGTGCCAGTTAAGAGTGAGATCTTGCCATTTGCAACCACATGGATGGACCTAGAGGGTATTACACTAAGTGAAATAAGTCCAGCAGACAAGGACAAATACCATATGATTTCACTTATATGTGGAATCTGTTTCTACTAACAAGGGCTAGAGGTACAGTTTTTAGCCACAAAATGAGAAAAGTAAATCATCCAAACTTGATAGAACTTCTACTTTGTAGGTGGGGGGACAAAAGCACTTAATAAGTTGGTCAAGGTTAATGTATTGAAGTTTTAATCTGTAGCTATACTTCCTTATTTCTCCTTCATGGTCATGGTCATGCATGTTGGCAGATCTTTATTTCTGTGTTTTAGGGGCTACTGCAAAGATCAAAGCTCACATGTACCGATAAGTTTATGCTGGGCTCCTGAGATAGGAGGAGAAATGGGCAGGGGAGATTATTTTTGAGAACAGCAAAGGGTAAGGAGAGATTTCTTACAGATTGGACATTGGCAGGTTCTGTGAGGGGCATCCATCTGCTTTGTGGAGGCATGCAGGGATAAAAGTAAGACCTTGGAGAAGGTGGCTTCCAAGTGTTCCTATGACTCTGACCCTGAGATAAGAAGCACAGCTTCAGGAAAAGCCCCAAAGATGGCATTAGAAAATGAGAATCACCAGACTTCAAGAGTTCAGTGATCAAGGACAGCAGCGTCTCAACAATAATTAGCAGACTGACAAAAGAAGAAGCTTTCCTGAATGTTCTGCTCTGTATAAGGTAAATGGGGCAAGGAGATCAGGAGAGTAAAAACGCCTGAGATTGACTTTTCTGGTTTAAAGGAAGATTTAATTTCATTTGTTAAAAGTGAAGAAATGTGATGGTGCATGAGTACTTGAGTTTGTGTTGCAAATTTATTATCACAGCACATCATTGTTTTTGTTCAGCACTCCATATTTTATATTTGAATATTCATCATAGTCGTCTAGATACTTGGCATCAAGAGACATTTCAATGGTATTTAACAGTCTCTGGACAATATTAAACCCTAATTTCACTATATTTTTGCAACAAAATCATCTACATGCATGGACATTAGTTTTATCTATATTTGGCTGGTTGTATAGTTTGGAAAAATAAAATCCCTACACAAATACAGACCCTCATCTGGGAAGCATATCACCTGAAGATTCACATCTAAGATTTATTCACTGCCCCTTTAAGGCTATATTTAAAAATATAAATTGACCTTTAAAAGGTAACATAAGTTATTACCATATTAATATGAAATGTTAGATCTTAGAAAGAATTTGCAGTACCATGAGGATAGTGGGCTTCCTGAGGACAGGAGAGAGATGGATTACACAAAGTTCCAAAAGGCTAGGAAATAAAGGGCTGATGATTTTATCTGAGCCTTGGCTTGCATCTGCAGGTTCCAGTTTAGCAAGATTTCTAATAATTTTTAGCAAACTCAAAGATACAATAAAACTAAGAACAAAAGTAGAACTCTCCAATCTTTTAAAAGCTTCCCACTGGGTATTATGTTGAGTGAAATAAGTCAAACAGAGAAAGACATGTATCATATGATCTCACTGATATGAGGAATTCTTAATTGCAGGAAACAAACTGAGGGTTGCTGGAGTGGGGGGTGGGGTGGGAGGGATGGGGTGACTGGGTGATA
>NW_027825915.1:0-13485 GCF_054177405.1 Leptonychotes weddellii | reverse complement strand
AATCCTAAAATTTGTATGGAACCAGAAAAGACCCCAAATAGCCAGAGGAATGTTGAAAAAGAAAAGCAAAGCTGATGGCATCACAATTCTTTTCTGGTTTCTTAAAGTAAATGCATAGATTTTTGAGATCTTTCATTGTGTCTAATATAAATATTCAGTGCTAGAAATTCATTGAATCTGTTAATCCAATTCAGTGTACTTATAATTTCAGATATTACACTTTTTAAACTCTAGGAATCTAATTTGTGTCTTCTGTTTCTTTTGTGTTTGTGCTTGTGTTTCTTTCACCTTCTTGAACACATAGAGCATATTTATAAAGGTTTTGTAATTGTCCTTGTCTGTTCTGGGAATGTTTCTATTTAATTTTTTTTCGATCTATAGGTCATATTTTCTGACATCATTGAATGCCTGGTAATTTTAGATTGGATGCTGATTTGTGAATTTGCATTTTTGGTTATTAGATGTTGTGTTGGAATGAAGTTAGTTGCAATAAGTTTTATACCTATAGAATTACTTCTAAATTTTGTTATGATTGGTCCAGAACAGACTTTAATCTAGGGTTACTTTAGTTATGCTATTAAGGCAATACACTTCTGGGGATCTTACCTGATATCCCATATCCTAAAGTGTCTTTCCATTCCATCTGGTGGTGAGCTAAATTTTCCAAAGCCCTTGGAGAAGTCCATGACCTATATTGTCTACATCTTTCATGTGGTTCTTTCCCTGACCTTGGGTGTTAGTTATATATGCTTAGATAGGCAGTCAAAAACCCAAGAGAAATCCTATTCAGATCTCTGGAACTCTGTGTGCATTTATGTCTTTGCTGGTATGCAATTTCTAGCCTCATCAAATTCTGATCTCCTTTTCCTCAACTTAATGAGACTGCAAGTTTCTGTATTCCCCCTCTCTGTGCTGAAACCTTAAATTCTTTCAGGGAATTATGCTGGTGAATTTTTAGGATTCACCTTATTTTCCTGCTCCCAGTAATCACATCCCAATGAATGAACTATGTGGTTTCATATATTACCCAAGTTTTTTAGTTATTTAAGAGAGGAGAGAAAATACAGTCCCTGTTACTTCATTTGGGACTGAAGCAGTGGTATTCACAGATGATATTTTTATCACCATCTCCCTGATCCTTTTGCCTAATGACTCAAAAAATTTTCAGAAGTGAGAAATATGAGTGCTGTTTATTTGGTCTCATTCAAAGAACTCAGTGATGTCCCCCAAATTTGGAAAAATAAACACTAGATAGTTTGAGAAAATAAAATTTTCATCATTAATTAAAAATAAGAGCATTAGTCACACTATGAATTTCAAAATTTGTGATAACCGAAACCCAGAAGATAACATACTTTGTTGTTTTCCCTTAAGTTAAAGAAGGTATTTTATGGCTCAATTTGTTTCAAGAAATTCTTTCCAAAAATAAAATTTGGATTGAGAAAAATATTCTAAAGAAGCCTAGATATCAATAAGTGAAAGTATAACAAATAAAAGACACTAGAGTTTCTTAAGGAATGATACTGCCTGTGTCTTGGTAACATGGGTTGGACTCTGCTGGGCTCATACTCAGATCATATGTGAGGATGGCTCAGGAATGCTTGGTTGAGTAGGACTTCAGATAGGGAACTTAGTCTCTTTTCCATGTGGTTTTTTCATCTTACCTAGTTTGGTATTGTTTACATGGAGAAATTGTTTCCAAAAATAGCAAAAGAGAACTCCAATGTGCAAACTCTTTTCAGTCCTTTGCTTGTGTCAATTTTTCTGATGTTGCATTGCCCAAAAAAGTTACATGGCCAACCTCAGAGTTGGAGCAGGAAGCAAATATTCTATAAAACCTTATGAAAACTTCAAAGTTTTGTGCTCTTTTTTGTAATCTATCCATGGATCATTCTATTGTCTTTCTCTTTAAAATCCTTAGTGACTTATCACCTCCCGGATGAAGACTAACTTTAACATGACTTTCAAGACTATCTATGTCCTTGACACTGATCCCTGATCTCTCTCCTATGGACTAGACTTCAGTTCATTATTTTATCAGATAAACCAGGAAGTATCCATTTTCTTAGAGACTACACATGTCCTTGGGGTGAATAATGTCCTAACTCATCTAGCCATCTTTACCAAGACATGTGGAGTGTAATTTATGATGATTCATTTAGCAGTATTCATCAGACCTCAACATTGGGGTACTTTAAATGGTGGGGTATACAATAAAGAAAATGTTTTCTTCTAATTTTAGAAGCAAATCATTTCTGCACATGTGTGATTGCTCTTAGATCTGTCTACATATCATGTGGAGTTGGCCTAACCTGGACTATGGATATTTAAAACTCAAAATAAGAAAATAACATTTTTTTTACATAATATCCATTGCTACAATTATTTGAACATTCATAATATGACAAACACTGTGCTTAATATACCACCTGCATTAGTTCATTGATGCCTATAACAATTACTGAGTATAAGTATTGTATGCTTGTTTTACAAATGAAGACACCAAGGATAGGAGACAATATATCAAGTCTTATAAATACCAAATTAGGGATGCTGGGGATGGATCCTAGACCTCATTCTAGAGCCTATGCTCATAACCACTAAGTTATATTACCTTTGCTTGTCCCTTAGGCTGTATTAATTTTCTGTTGTTGTGTAACAAGTTACCATAAACTGTTTCTCCTGGATTAGAAGACTGGGTACAGGTTATCTTAGTTCTCTGCGTATGGTCTCACAAGATCATAATTAGTGTATTCATTCAGGTCATCTCATCTTCATTTCAGGGTCTTCTTTCAAGCTTATTCAGGTTATTAATAGAATTCAGGTCCTTGAAACTAATAGGACTGAAGTCAACATTTTCTTGCTGGCTATCAGCTCTCAGTAACTTGAGCCCTTCCTCAGATCTTACTCATGTGAGCACTCATGGTCAAAGTATATGGCATGGTCTAGTTATCAAATGGTAAAATAAATGTATAGCTAGAATAGAAGTACAACGTAAAGACCATAAATAACCTCCTATTCATTTTGATTAGGCTTTCCCCTCAAATGGTTTTGGACCAAACTTTTTCTTTTTAAAAATATGGATAAGGACTTATGGACCTCTTAATATGAATTGATTTACCTTCTTTGTGGGAAAATTTGGTAATGTTTACCTGTGTTTACCTACCCCTTCTAGGAAATTTTCTTACAGATGTACTCACATATGTGTATAAATATGTATAAAATATTTTTCCTTGCATCATGATTAATGGCAAAAACTAGAAAAACCTAAATATGGTTAAAAGGTAATGTTTAAATTTATAGTACATTTATACAATGGCATATTATACACTCATTGAAAATGGGTCAATATGTGCTAGTATAAAAAACTGTATACATTGTAAATTGTTAGAAAAGAAAACCCATAGCATATAACAGTGTCTACTCCCATATTTTTTTTATTTTATTTTAATCACTATACATTACATCATTATTTTATTTTTTATTATATTATGTTAATCACCATACATTACATCATTAATTTTTGATGTAGTGTTCCATGATTCATTGTTTGCGTATAACACCCAGTGCTCCATTCAATACTTGCCCTCTTTAATACCCATCACCAGGTTAACCCATCCTCCCACCCCTCTCCCCTCTAGAACCCTTAGTTTGTTTCTCAGAGTCCATAGTCTCTCATGGTTCATCTCCCCCTCCAATTCCCCCCCTTCATTTTTCTCTTCCTACTATCTTCTTTTCTTTTTTTTTTAACATATAATGTATGTTTTTGAAAAGGATACGTATGTAAAGACAAAAACATACATTTGTATATGTAATAGAATTTCTTGGAAGTATAAATAAACTATTAATAGTAGTTGTTGCTTCTGTGGAGGTAATTTGAAGAGATGCCTAAATTTTACTATATATGTTTTCATTCTGTTTATATTCTTTTTTTTTAATTTTTTTTATTTATTTATTTGAGACAGAGAATGAGAGAGAGAGAGCACATGAGAGGGGGGAGGGTCAGAGGCAGAAGCAGGCTCCCTGCTGAGCAGGGAGCCTGATGCGGGACTCGATCCAGGGACTCCAGGATCATGACCTGAGCCGAAGGCAGTCACTTACTTAACCAACTGAGCCACCCAGGCGCCCTCTGTTTATATTCTTTACCAAGTATATTTTACTTTTCAAATAAAAGTCATAATACAAAACTTCAAAATAAAATATCTGTCCCAAGTGTATTCAACAGTGCATGTAGTGGTAAAGAAGGGGAGAGTAATTCAAAATATCTCTGCTACAAAGGAGCCAATAATACTTGACATAAAAAAAGTGTATAATTGATTCATAATGGGGTTTCAGAGAAGGTAGAAATCATCATCTTAGTGGGGAATGAGAGAAATGTAAGAAGTAGCGAAGTATTTATAGCCATCTTTATCCTACCAGAGTTGTGATATTAGAGCTTGTACTTGAATCAATGTTTCTAAGCAGTTTTAAGAGAGCTGTGAAGTTTTCATTGCATTCAGGCCTCTTTCTCTTAAAAGGCAGGAAACTAAATCTTAGTTTACATGCCAGTCTCAGGAGGAGAAGGTGGTCTGGAAAAAAACATTTTCTTTATTGTATACACCACCATTTCAGAAGATGACTTTTTAAATGGGGCTTCATGTTAGAAGAGCAGGCCAGGAAGTGAAAATAGTAAGAGTGAGTTTGGATGATGGAAAGACCTAGAGATGTGAAGCATGAAGTTACGGATTAGGTTGCAAAATCCCAGGCTATAATGCTTCCTACTCTTCACAAACTTTCCTTTATAATGATTAATATAGTAATGATCTTTAGATTAGATTGGTGGAGAATATCAGAGACAAGAGGAAATTTAGGAAACTAATAAGACTGAAGTCAACATTTTCTTGCTGGCTCACTAGCTGGTAAATAAGCCTTTTGCTGAACAGAACAGATACCTAGGGTTAGGTGGGACTTTAAAATAGATGAGAAGAGCACATGAGAAGGATCTATAATCAATTTTTTTCTACATTAAAACCTTGACCTTAGGTTCAGGGTTAGTCCATCTCAACCATTTGGTTGGTGGTCCCAGTGCCAGCCTTCTGAGACTAGAATGAGAGGAAAAATCTAGACCTCCATTTGGAGCCTACGCAGGGACTGCTGCTCTTCTGTTGGTTCAATAGTCAGAGAAAATTGGCAATCAGTGGAAGTGTCCCAAGGCTACCAATGCAGTTGTTTTCTACTCAATCTGCTGACTCTGAGACTGTTATCTTTGTTCAAGTTGTGCTTTTGGGAGTGCTAAGACAAACACAGCAGCCCCTGGAATTCATTGCAATCCAAGTAAGCACACGGATGCTGAACACATTCCTGTATAACACAGGGGAAATGGAAGACCGAGTCTATGATTTACTCTAAAGCTACAAATAGGATCAGCTCCAACAGTAAACCTGAGAAGAAGCTTTACTCCTACGGAGGTTGGTTTTGCTAACTATTAACTGGGAAATTGTAGGGGATAGGATGATTCTACGCTGCTAATTCAGCAAAAGAGACTTTTCTTGAAAATGACATCTTTAAGCATACCCTCAATAACGTATAGTTAAAACGTGAGGCTGTACTTGTTTCCAGACATGATGAAAGTCTTTATGGGAAGTTTTGCAAATATTTTAGGTCACTTGTTTTCATGTAATTTTGTCAAAGGGTAACTCACTACATGATATTTCAAGGTATGAACTTAACTCTAGTTGACCCCTGAACAAGGTGAGGGTTAAGGGCACTGACCCCCTCTGCACAGTTGAAATCCATGTGTCTTTGACTCCCCAAGAAGTTAACTGCTGATAGCCTACTATTGACTGGAAACCTCACTGACAATATACAGTCAATTAACCATATTTTGTATGTTATATGTGTTATAGACTATAATTTTACAATAAAATAGAGAAAAATGTTAAGAAAATCATAAGAGAAAATATATTTATAGTACTAGATTGTATTTATTAAAACCATGTATAAGTGGATCCACAAAGTTCAAACCTGTGTTGTTCAACTGAACATTTCAAAGTTCCAACTGTTATAAGTATGGTAAATCTTGGCTAAATTTCCATCTATTTTCAAAATTCTGTTTGTTTAGTCTCTGACCACCTTCTCCTCCTGAGACTGGCATGTAAACTAAGATTTAGTTTCCTGCCTTTTAAGAGAAAGAGGCCTGAATGCAATGAAAACTTCACAGCTCTCCTAAAACTGCTTAGAAACATTGATTCAAGTACAAGCTCTAATATCACAACTCTGGTAGGATAAAGATGGCTATAAATACTTCACTACTTCTTACATTAAGAAATAGAGTCTAATTCTCCTTTTTTTTTTTTTTTGTATTTGGCCTGACTTAGTGACATGTTTGATTAATACTGTGACAGAAATAACATTCTGGTACTGCCAACATCAGGTTTAAGAGTTTTCAAGTTCCACCCAGGCCTCTAGGATTACTATCTCTAGAACCCTGAAAGCATCATGTTAAAGAAGCCAAAAATAGAGTTTTTAGCTGGCAGTCATCATTTAGTGCAGCCTTGTAGCCATCTTCATCAAGATCTCAGAGATTTGGACTCAAGCCAAGATGTTAACCAGCTGAATAGCACAAAGTGACTTCAACTGGTACCGAAGAATCACCTGAGCTACATGCTGCCTGAATTCTTAACCCACAAAATCTTGAGATATAACACAATTATTGTTTGAAGCCACTGAGTTTTGGGATAGTTTGTTACACAGCAATAGATAATGTAGATAATACTTAAAATGTTTGTATGGGCTTACAGCTAGGAATTCAGCTATAATATTCTGCCAATATGTGAAAGTGATATTACTGATCAGGTTTCTGGGGAAAAATGATAAAGTGACATAGACTTAACTGTATGTGTTCTTCTCTGATTTTTTGATGCCCCCACCTTTCAGGTACTAAGTATGTTCATAATATTTACCCTGATTGAAGTCTCTAATATCAGATAATTCCCTAATATAAGGTTTTTGAGCTTTTTCTATAAAAAGCATTCCCCTTTTGAATTTAGCTTTAATTTAGGGATAAGTCATTGCTTCTCAAGAAGGAAACTTTAAGAATTGGCTGAAAGAATTCAAGGGAAAGATCTACTCCGTAATTATGAAAGTGCTTTTGTGTATACATCCTATTCCGTGACACACTTCCTATTCAGTTGCAATTCGGAGAGGGTGATACCAAGGAATATCGCTGCCCCTACATACTAGAAAATTCCAGAGTGTGGGGTTGTTAATGCTTCCAAACATGATTCTTGAGCAGTTGAGTATCAGAAATGGGATAAATCTTAGAGCCTTCCCTCCATAAGGTTAACAATTCTTGGCATTCTATACAATTTTTAAGAGGTCCTGGAAGAATTGAGGACTCCTTACAGCAGAAACCTTGTTAACACACCCCTTCTCTTTCTCTCTCTTTCTCTTTCTGTCTCTGTCTGTCTCTTTCTCTGTCTCTCTCTTCTCTGTCTTTCTCATGCGTGCATGTGCTCTCATTCTCTCTCCCTCCCTCCCATGCATACTTCTTGGAATCACATAGCAAATAACCTTCCTGCACCCAAGTCTTTACCTCTGTGATGTTATGGGGGAAATTCAAACTAAGTGCCCTGACATGACCTTGCTTAGAAGATCTTCTACTCCTGATCCAGTATTCACAGGACTTAAAGGGGAAACATTTTCAAATAAAAATTAGAGATTTGTCATGTAGTTATTAATAATTTTTACTCTAAATGACAAGACACCTGCATTTTGAGTTTCTGGCTGAGGTTGACAGTAATATATAAAGTTGGATTTTAGTTGACTAAATCTAAGATATCAACCTCATTAACATCTTTAAGCCTGAATATATACCTCATACTGTGTGGTTTTAGGTGTAGTATGTTGGCTAGGGCTATCACTAAATTTCATACCAATTAGCTAGCAGTGCCATTCCAGTGTAAGAATGGACTTTGGGAATGTAATGTTCAATCAGTGTTACCTAATCTTATTTTTTAAAATAATAAATGAAGTATTACATAATTATATCAACATGCACACTGAAAACTGGGTTCCAATTAATTCAATTTTAAAGATTTCGTTTGAGCCACAAGATTAATAAGATTATATTCAGTCTAAGACCAAATTAAACCACTTCCTCCCTCATGGTTACTATACTAACTTAATGGCAAGAAAAATCAGAACAGTTATTCTAACCAAGAAAAATAAGCCCACCCAAACTATGAATTTTATAACATGCATCAACTTAATTAAAAATAGTAAAAATATGGCAAATGTGTCTCTTTCTGACAAAGAATAGACAAATGCCAACATGGATAGCCTGCAACTGACCCACTAACAGAAAACTCCCTATTTACACTCCTAAGTATTTTCAAACATGAAGGAAAATATAAAAATATATCAGAGCTTTCGGGGCGCCTGGGTGGCTCAGTTGGTTAAGCGACTGCCTTCAGCTCAGGTCATGATCCCGGAGTCCCGGGATCGAGTCCCACATCGGGCTCCCTGCTCAGCGGGGAGTCTGCTTCTCCCTCTGACTCTCCCCCCTCTCATGCTCTCTCTCTCAAATAAATAAATAAAAAATATATATATATATATATATATATCAGAGCTTTCTGTAAAAGTATAAATTCTGTTCTGAATTAGGGTCACAGGTAGCTCTGAATTATCTCTGAAATATAACTTGCCTGGAACCACAGATTCATTTAGTTTAATAAGTAGCTTCATCTGAGTGTCTCAAAGATGGACTGTGGAAACCATAAACTCATATTAAAATTCCACTGGACTTCAAGGGGAAATAAGGAACTCGGGCCATAGTTCCAGAAGTTGAAGTGTTTTTATGAACTGTTGACTTTACTGTGATATACAAAAAATAACCTCTCACAAGAGCAAAATATCTCATGATTTTCTCTGAGAAACAACTGTAGAAAATGGGGAAAAATGTATTTTTGCCTGTGTGAGTATTTGTGGTAAATGGAAGAGATAGGGAGTAGGCTGAGAGAAAGTAGTTAAAAACGTAACTATTACAAGGTCACAAGAACATTATAGTCATTATCCAGATTTATCAAAACCACACTGACATAGGGGCATCTGGGAGGCCCAGTCAGTTGAGTGGCTGACTTTGGGTCAGCTCATGATCCCAGGGTCCTGAGATTGAGCTGCATGTCAGGCTCCCTGCTCAGTGGGGAGTCTGCTTCTCCCTCTGCCCCTTCCCCTGCTTTTGCTCACTCTCTCTCTCAGATAAATCTTCAAACATACATAAGTACACAGTGATATGGTTATTACTCTCAGTTTTAAGGTGAGGTTTAGAAACAAAAGTCAGAGTTGGTACATTATTGAAGCAAGGTTCAAACTTGAACGTCTTCTATATTCTAAGTTCATTCTTATTCTATGGCACACTACCTCTACTGAATTAAGGCAAATCAGTTTCCACATGACAGATATTTTCAGCTGCCTGGCACCATTTCCATAAGGCAAATATTTTTAGCTGAGCTGTAATTCTTTATAAGTTAATAGGCACTATCTATATTCTGAGGAAGTATATGGAAAATTAAACTGAGAGGAAGGCAAGAAGTCCTCTTTTTATTCTACATTATAGCATTTCACATCTGTCTAATGGGGAAATTTTGCAAGAAGAAAATGAACAAAGCAAGAAATAAGTGACAAGATTTGAGAGAATATGGACAGGAGATAGTGTCTGGTCTTATCTTGATTAAATTGTAAGTTCTCCAAGGGTCTCTCAATTCTTTGTTCAGTGCTAGGGAACTTAAGCCATGTTCACCAAACTCTTTGCTATTGTTTACAGATGATAGAGAACATTTGCTGAGCAATGTTAAGATGCTCCACCTAGCAACAACTTGCTAGTAACTTAAATTTCTCTTTGCATTTCTCTTCCAATTTGCTTCATTTACCACATGACATGTGAATGTACATGTACATTTACTATAGGATTTTTTTTTAAAGATTTTATTTATTTATTTGAAGAGAGAGTCACAGCGAGAGAGGGAGCACAAGCAGGGGAGTGGGAGAGGGAGAAGCAGGCTTCCCACTGAGCAGGGAGCCCAATGCGGGGCTCGATCCCAGGACTCTGGGATCATGACCCGAGCCGAAGGCAGACGCTTAAAGACTGAGCCACCCAGTCACCCCATAGGACCTTTTTTCATATGAGCTTTTATCAACACTCATCTACATACTTCTGGGTTGTTTGCTTTGCTCAGTCTTGAGAGTGAGATTCTAATATCTGTTCTTTCTCCTCCAACCGGCCCAGGTCTGTTAGTTATCTACCTCTATAAAACAAATGATTGTGAACTTTGCAGCTTAAAATAAATATTTGTTATACTCATTTCTGTGGGTCAGGAATCCAGCTGTGGCCGAGTCCTCTGCTTCAGGATTTCACAAGGCTGCAATAAAGGTGTTGGGCACCGATGAGGTCCCATCTGAATACTTAACTGGGGAGAATACACTTCCAACTTCATATGCTTTTTGGCAGAATTCAGGCCCTCAAGAGTTGAACTGAGGGCTCCTCAGTACTTAGCTAGCTTTTGTCTAAGGCTGATCTCCATTCCTTGCCATGTAGGCCTCTTTGACATAGCAGTTTTTTCCATCAAAGTCTTCAAGCTGAGAAAAGTATAGAGTCTAACAAGATGATATAAGACAGGATGTGATAATCACCAAATGTGTGGAAGATACACATTGACATGTGTGTGAACATCCATGTACACACACTGTATCGGTCCTAAGATTGGAGAGATCACAAGGGCTGAGGCATTCAGAGAATGGTTTAAACAGCAGGTGGGGTGTCAAACTGACCATAGAAAGGAAAATATGTACTCAACCAGAGGAACTGGCAAAGGTAAAAGTATAGTTGTGTGAATTCAAATGACATGTCTTAAAGGAGAACACTGGGCTACTGGAAGTAGAGAAAGTGTTTTGGGAGGGAATAATTATTATATTTATATTATATATATAACTATATATATATACATAATTTTTTAGTAATATATATATTTAATAGTAATCAAGTTCTTTATTGGATTATGACTTTGGGGGATAATTTTTAAGAGTTAAAATATTCTATCATGATAATTTTTTGTCCAGCAGATATTTAGTATTAGTCTTCCCGTGTCCCTATGCTAGGTGCTGAGGGTACAAAGATAATTAAAGGTATTGCGACAAGTCCAGTCTAAGTGGGGAGAAAGAGGCAAACAGGTGGATTCAGCACAGGGTGGGGCCTAGGAATGGAGTGCAGGGGGTGCACGGTGCAAGGGTACCCCTCCTGCTTTGGGGACTAGGCCAGGGCATGCCTCTCTTCTGTAGGACAGACACTGTTTTAAATACTTACATGAATTCATTTAAGCCTCACAATAATCTTTGAGATAGACAATATTATTCCCAGACTGTAAATGAGGAAAGATAGCTCTGAGAGTTTAAGTGGCTTGACAAGTTTACACAGCAAATAACTGACAGAAATTGGATTCAACCAAGGTGTTATGGTTCTATAACTCAAATTTATAAAGTAGATTAAAACTGGTTTAGGTAGTTCTGTGAATGCATAATCTCAGTAAATCCCCCTACCAACTTTGCAAGTCACCCAAACTATAGACTATTATTCTACGGTTCCTCTAAGTCTGAAATTTCTATGTTTTAAATGGATTTTAACCTACACATGTCAGGGAATTAACTTTTCAGAATAGTCCTGTTCCAAGGAATATTTTAGGACATTATTTTGGCAGGAAGTTCTACATAGACTGGATTGGAGGAAGAATATAATTAAAGGAGAATTGGAGACCATTGCTTTAGGCCAAGCATTCACAGTCTGCCAATGTGGTAGTCAGAGATCGAAAAGTGCTATGTGAGGGGCGTTACAGAGGACAAAGTTACAGGGTTCAGTGGAAGGTAGTGGTGGTGCAGTAGGAATCTCATTACCATGGCAGCCACATCTGGATTATTTCCTGCTTCAGTTACTAACTGATCCAGGTAAGGTTACTTATATTTTGTAAGCTTTGGTAAGAGGGGGTTAGCAAGATGTGTTTGTTAGGTTGGTGTGCCTATGTTGAAGGGATAAGCAGGACTTATATAGCAGTAACTTCATATAATAAAATATTATGCTCAAAATTTGCTCAGGTTCTAGCTAACTGTCCAGAGCACTTGGCCTCTATATGGTGATTAGTGATCCAGGCTAGTTTGATCCATGACTCCATTTCCACCATAAGGTCTCCTGGGAACAACAGCAGAGGAAGGAAGCAGGTTTTTCGAGGGCTTTTTACTGCCTCATCTTGTTAGGCATTTCCTCTCACTGTGCGTTGGCCAGAAACATAATCCTGCCTAATCTGAGAGCCTAAATTGTATGGTCTTTATGTCCAAAAAGGAAAGGGGAACAGATAATGGTGATCACTAGTGATGTCTATAGAAAACATCCAATTTATCTTAGGATAGTAACATTCCTAGCACATCTTAAGTGTCCTCGGCAAGTGATTCCTTTTAACTCTTGACAGAATTGGGTGTGGTAGGAGTGGAGAATGGAGGGAAAGTTCAAAAATACTCACACTATCTTTAAAATACTCCCAAATCTTTAAAAGTATATCTTTATACTTTTCAGTCTCTGTCACTCTTTCTCTTTCTGTCCCTTTCAGGTACACATACCACAGCTGAATTGGGGAGCAGTTTTATCCTAAGTAAATCAAATCAACTTAGGTTCTCAATTTTCAGCTAAATATCTTTGGATCTAGTTATTAAGATTTGTGGAAGCAATAATCCAGCTGGGCTTCTAAGGCTGTCCTTCAGTTATTCCTTTGATTCTTTTTTTCTTGTATTTTGAGGGGTCACAAAATCTGAATTTAGATCTAGGTCCACTAAACTTCTTTCATTCCATATCTATGATTTCCAACTAGGTGGTGGTTGGCATTTTAGGCAAGAGAGTTCCTTGTTGAGCAGGGATGCCTTGTGCATTTTAGCATAGTTTACCTCCGAACATTGCCTGTGAATTGAAGATCTGCAATCACTAAGACAAATTTTCTCTACATATTTTCAAATGTCCCTGGTTTTAGAGTACTCTCCTGTTTGAGAAGCACTGTCTAAGACTAAGGATTAGAATCTTCCTACCTCTGATGCTCTGATGATAGAGTGGATAGTCTAGGTGTAGGGAAGAGAACGAGTACAGAAGATATATTAGATGCTATGGTCTTCATACTCGGAACCCTTTTAAGTTTTAACTAAGATGAGAGACTTCCCTTACAGTCAAGAATCTGCAATGATTGGAACATATGCCATCTTTTAGAAATACAAACATTTTAAGCCTGGACATAATTAATTAATTCATTCAACAAATACTTATTAGCACTTTTATAGTTGCTGAGTAACTAAGATGAAAAACTTAGTCATCCACAATACTATGAAAGCTTCCTTTGAACACAGAGATCATCTGAAAAAAGTGGTGATTTTGAACAATTAAAATATGGTGTAAATTACTGAATTTGTGTGACTTACCTG
>NW_027825914.1:0-273 GCF_054177405.1 Leptonychotes weddellii | reverse complement strand
AAAACTAGGAATACCTCTTATAGGTTGAACTTTTAACCCCGACACTAAAATACAGCTTTTATTTATTTTTTTTAAAAGATTTTATTTATTTATTTATTAGAGAGCGAGCGAGAGAGAAACAGCATGAGAGGGGGGAGGGTCAGAGGGAGAAGCAGGCTCCCCTCCGAGGCGGGAGCCCAATGTGGGGCTCGATCCCAGGACTCCGGGATCATGACCTGAGCTGAAGGCAGTCGCTCAACCGACTGAGCCACCCAGGCGCCCCTAAAATACAGC
>NW_027825913.1:0-273 GCF_054177405.1 Leptonychotes weddellii | reverse complement strand
CACGGCCCTTTCACAAAATGGATATGCGTGAAATTTTCACAAATAATGATGTTTATAAAACAGACTTGTGGCTGAGAGTGTATTAGGTTGTTTGGAGAGGTGAATTAGCATCTTTTGTCTATTTGTGGTCTCCTGCGAGATGCTCAGGAATGCAGTGACCAATTCCTTTTCATGCTGTTGACAGAATTGCTTCTTATCCGCAAACAGATTCCCGTTGTCCTTTTATGCTGCCAGGCAGCTCTCCGCTACCCAGATGGCCAGAAACAGATTCTT
>NW_027825912.1:0-273 GCF_054177405.1 Leptonychotes weddellii | reverse complement strand
TAATGGCCATCCTAACAGGTATAAAGTAAGAGGTATAAAGTATAAAGTGGTTTTGACTTGCATTTTCCTGATGATTAATGAACTTGTGCATCTTTTCATCTACTTGTTGGCCATTTGTCTTATTTGGGAAAATATCTATTCAAGTATTCTGCCTAATTTTTAAAAAATTATTATGTTATGTTAATCACCAAACCTTACATCATTAGTTTTTGACGTAGTGTTCAATGATTCATTGTTTGCGTATAACACCCAGTGCTCCATGCAGAACGTGCC
>NW_027825911.1:0-273 GCF_054177405.1 Leptonychotes weddellii | reverse complement strand
ATTTGGTTCTTATTTGGAAAGAGGATTATTAAGAATTTGTAAAAGAAAAAATACCGAAGTATTTAAAATCCAAAAAGTCTTGTAGTTCTATTCCAATAGGCTTTAATGGACAAAAATAGTGACTGAAAAGAATTTTGAAATATGTGAATTTTAAATATAATTTTGAGGAATTAAAACATGGGGCTACAAAGTCAAACAGCTTCACATTCTTAAGTCATAAATTCTCCAAGACATTCGAAGTAACCACAAGAAGTAAATAGTTCATCATACAAG
>NW_027825910.1:0-273 GCF_054177405.1 Leptonychotes weddellii | reverse complement strand
TAGTAGGGAATTTAAATGTGTGCACAACAATGAAATTAACCTATGCCTTTTAATTCATTTGTTCACAGTGTATATATTGAGCAATTTCTTTTTTTTTTTTAATTATGTTATGTTAGTCACCATACAATACATCATTGGTTTTTGATGTGGTGATCCACGATCCATTGTTTTCATATAACACCCAGGGCTCCATGCAGTACGTGCTTCAATACCCATCACCGGGCTAACCAATCCCCCCTCCCCTCACCCCTCCAAAACCCTGTTTGTTTCTCA
>NW_027825909.1:0-273 GCF_054177405.1 Leptonychotes weddellii | reverse complement strand
ACATTAGGAGAAGGAAGGGAAAAATGAAGGCAGGGGGAATCGAAGGGAGATGAACCATGAGAGTACTATGGACGCCAAGAAATAAACTGAGGGCTTTAGAGGGGTGGGGGGTGAGGGAATGGGTTACCCTGGTGATTGGTATTAAGGTGGGCACATACTGCATGGAGCACTGGGTGTTATACACAAGCAGTGAATCATGGAATACTACATCAAAAACTAATGATGTACTGTATGGTGACTAACACAACATAGTAAAAAAATCAAATAAATAAA
>NW_027825908.1:0-273 GCF_054177405.1 Leptonychotes weddellii | reverse complement strand
GAGGGGATGGGCAGAGAATAGGCAGAATACAGAGGATTTTGAGGGCAGTGACAATACTCTGTATGATATAATGCTGGAGGTACATCATTACACATCTCGCCAAACCCACAGAATGTACAACACCAAGAATAAACCATTATGTACACAATGGACTGTGGGTGATGATGATGCATCCACGTAGGTTCACCCTGTGTAAATAACACACAATTCTGATAGGTGATGCTCATAATGGTGGGGGGGGGTGGGGCTGAGTGTATGTGCGGGCAGGGGTAT
>NW_027825907.1:0-273 GCF_054177405.1 Leptonychotes weddellii | reverse complement strand
TGAGCCTAGTGGGCAGGGGAGACTCCCTTCCTCAATGCCCTTACTCCCAGGACAGCCTAAGCAGGCAATGAAGAGATTCCTTTCTGATGAAAGTAACCAGGACCAAAGAAAGAACCGACAAGTACTAACACGTCAGTATCCCTTAACCAGATGAACAGTTTCCCCAGTCAGTTGTCCTGGAGTGAAGCGACCAATTCCCCCAGGCAAAAGTGCCTCGTGCCCTCAGATTGGCTTTGTAATAATTCTATTTTAAATATGCATGGACAAAGGATC
>NW_027825906.1:0-273 GCF_054177405.1 Leptonychotes weddellii | reverse complement strand
ATGATCCTGGAGTCCCGGGATCGAGTCCCGCATCGGGCTCCCTGCTCGGCAGGGAGTCTGCTTCTCCCTCTGACCCTCCTCCCTCTCATGCTCTCTGTCTCTCATTCTCTCTCTCTCAAATAAATAAATAAAATCTTTAAAAAATAAATAAATAAAATGATCACAAAGTATATGGGCTTTGAATGTGTTGAATTATTTTTTTTTTAAGATTTTATTTATTATTTATTTGAGACAGAGAGATGTGTTGAATTATTTTAATACTTTTACACCATA
>NW_027825905.1:0-273 GCF_054177405.1 Leptonychotes weddellii | reverse complement strand
TGTGAAAACCCCTGACTCTATAGCCAATTTGGACAGAAGGGTGGGTGACCCAGGAACCCGATACTTGTGACGGGCATCTGAAGGGAGGGCCGTCTTGGAGGGCAAGGCACTTGAACCTGTGGAATCCAACTAACTCTGGGTAGTTTCAGAATTATAAGTAGGACTCGAAGTTGGTGTTACAGAGTTGAAGAAGTAGTGTTGGAAAAAACGCTATGTATTTGGTGTCAGAAGGGAAAAAACCTTCTCACGTAATAACCTAGAAATAAAATTCTG
>NW_027825904.1:0-2485 GCF_054177405.1 Leptonychotes weddellii | reverse complement strand
GCATTATTTGTTTCAGAGGTACAGATCTGAGATTCAACAGTCTTGCACAATTCACAGCACTTACCAGAGCACATACCCTCCCCAGTGTCTATCACCCAGTCACCCCATCCCTCCCACCCCACCCCCCACTCCAGCAACCCTCAGTTTGTTTCCTGCGATTAAGAATTCCTCATATCAGTGAGGTCATATGATACATGTCAAGCTACTGTTTTTAATACACACACAACCATATAGTTGCCCTATTTGCAATTCCTCAATGACTCTCCTGAACAAAAATTCAATAATTTCAATCCAGCCCTGTTACCTATTGGTCTTTATTTCTTTGGCCTCTCCAATGACTCAGGTGTTTCTCATTTCTTCTTAAATCTCCAGGATCCACCATTTGTTCTATCACTTGGTATTCTTTTTTTCCCTTTCCCAACACTGGCTATGGAATGGGTCACATTTCCCCAGGAACCCATACAGGCCCAAGTTTACAGGCAATCTTCCTGTTTCCACTCTAAAAATGTTCTTGGGGGTTTTGATCTAGGTGTTCTCCTCTATCTACACACACTAGTGGTTGATCACATACAACATTCCTCTTTCCTTTCTCGTTCTTACCCTACTCACCCCTTTTTGGGCCAAGTCTTTAGAGATAGGGTGTCTTTCTCTTTAGAAGAAAGGCTGATAATTCTAGAGGCAGAGTGAGAGTGAACGAAATCTAAGAGCGGTATATTTGTTTATACCCTTTCTCCCTACAAGCTGGGCTGCCCTGGAATTACAAAGCATCCGTCTTAGTGGTGCACCTAATAGACTACAGCCCAGCATGGAATACCTCCTCTTGACCTCCTGCTCTCTTCACTTAGTCTCAGGCTAACTTCTTTTCTCAGAAATTAAGCCAGAAATAGCAGCCAATGAGAAATAGATTTGCGGGCGCCTGGGTGGCTCAGTTGGTTAAGCGACTGCCTTCGGCTCAGGTCATGATCCTGGAGTCCTGGGATCGAGTCCCACATCGGGCTCCCTGCTCAGCAGGGAGTCTGCTTCTCCCTCTGACCCTCCTCCCTCTCATGCTCTCTCTCATTCTCTCTCTCTCGCAAATAAATAAAATCTTAAAAAAAAAAATAGATTTGCTTTGTCTTAAGTGGTTTATTTGCATTTTGAGGACTTCCTTCCTAGGAAATACCTGTCTCAAAGAGCTTTTGCCTCATAGAAGAATGACCTCTGAGAGGTCATTTTCTATCTTTCTAGACTTAGTTAGGTGTTCCTTTTCTGAGTTCCCATCAAGACTATTTCATATCTTAAGACTGTTCTCACCCATCATTAAGATGCTTGAGAATAGGGACTTAGCATTCCTGATACCTACTACAAGAATGACAAAGGGAGCTTCATTTTTCAGTACAAACTGATGGATTGGTAGTGATTGCCTGGAACATTGAGAATGACCATGATCCTGGGGAAGTAGGGCAGAACAGTAGCCCCTCAACTCTGGCTTAATATGAAAGAATTAATGAATTAATGGTCACAATAGTATATCAGCATTCTCTTTGTGAGCCTTCATCCTGGCTAATAGATGTCTAAGTGTCTTGTGTACCAATAACAACCCTATGGACCTCAGGCTTTTCTATGGGAACTCTGATTACCCTCCAGCTCTTATAGAAATGAATCTTAGTGCAGCACTCAGCACCTGTAACTTCTGACAGGGCTGACCCCTCATCATGACCACCTGGCCAATTTCAGGGCTCCAGATGACACCCTACATCTTCCCACCCTTCACCTACCATAAACAAGAAAGCATACAAATTCTCCTAGTTCTTGATGGCTGATTTCAGTTCATTGGTCTCCAGCTTTGATGCCAAAGCCTTTTGAGGTTCCCCGCACACCTGCCTTCAATTCCACTGTCTGCTTCCATGGCTCTCATTTACCAGCCTCCAGGTGACCCAGGATTTGCCATTATCCTCAGGAATTTTAGTGCTAGGCAAATGACGCATCTAACAGCTTACCACCAGACTCCCTATACCTAGTTCTAATGGTCCCCAAATTCTTCTCATACCTCAAAACTGTTCCATTTGCCAAATGATCAACCTAATGGCATGACTCAAGAACTGTCTCCTGTCTCTTGCTTGCTCAGGTGCTTACTTGCACAAGGCCTTCTTTATATTTTACCAAAAGCTGCTGTCCTTTTGACAGCTCTTTTCTTGCACTCGGGCACGATGGTCATCATGCTTAGACCTTTCCTGTCTGACCTAGACCTCATGGTCCATTGCTTCAGTCTCTTGCTCACCACCAGCCTCAGCTCCTTCCCTGCTTGTGCTACTGCCCTACTAAATCTATAGGCCTTCTCGAATGAGATCTTGCCATTTGCAACGACGTGGATGGAACTGGAGGGTATTATGTTGAGCGAAATAAGTCAAACAGAGAAAGACATGTATCATATGACCTCACTGATATGAGGAATTCTTAATCGCAGGAAACAAACTGAGGGTTGCTGGAGTGGGGGGTGGGGTGG
>NW_027825903.1:0-273 GCF_054177405.1 Leptonychotes weddellii | reverse complement strand
ATGACATTTGCCCACATTCCTATCAAGGCTTCAGCTCTACCTAAAGACTAGAAACACTCTTTGGGCACTATTGCTATCCTCTGGTCTCCTGGACACAAGCCTTTTCTGGATCAAAGGGAAGTGAGCCAATTTCTAAGACTTGGAAGCATCTGATTTTTTAAACCGCGCCGGCAGCGGTTGACCATGGAGCTGCTCATTGCGATGTGGCTGTCTATCCATTTTCCACAATCAGAGGAAATGGATCATAGCAGTCCCCTGTTTCAAACCCTTCAA
>NW_027825902.1:0-273 GCF_054177405.1 Leptonychotes weddellii | reverse complement strand
CGCCTGGGTGGCTCAGTTGGTTAAGCGACTGCCTTCGGCTCAGGTCATGATCCTGGAGTCCCTGGATCGAGTCCCGCATCGGGCTCCCTGCTCGGCAGGGAGTCTGCTTCTCCCTCTGACCCTCCCCCCTCTCATGTACTCGCTCTCTCTCATTCTCTCTCTCTCAAATAAATAAATAAAATCTTTAAAAAAAAAAAATATAATATCTACAAACAGATGTTGAAGATACAATGGAAGAGAGGATTAGGGAATTCAAAGACTGATACATGGGGC
>NW_027825901.1:0-273 GCF_054177405.1 Leptonychotes weddellii | reverse complement strand
TGAATCATGGAACACCTCACCTAAAACTAATGATGTAATGTATGGGGATTAACATAAGAATAAAAAAAAATGTAAAAAAAAAAAAAAAAGATGGATGTTTTCATGGCTGCTATCACAATGCCCATCCAGTAGCCCATGGATCAAGGAGTCATTTTGACTTTCAAGTCTTATTACTTAAGAATTACATTTTGTAAGGCTCTAGCTGCCATAGATAGTGATTCTTCTGGTAGATCTGGGTAGTCAATTGAAAACCTTTTAGAAAGCATTCACCAT
>NW_027825900.1:0-273 GCF_054177405.1 Leptonychotes weddellii | reverse complement strand
ACAATGGAATATTTCATGACACGAAATTCATCCAGTTCCACAGTCCACTTGGATAATATGTGTACGATCACTTTTGGCTGTAGTTCTGGCTCTGCAGTAACTAACATGAACTCTAGTAGAGGACATGATACAGTGTTTCTAGTGAATTTTCTGAATTCAGATAGGCCTTGCATCAAATTAGGGCCTTGCCATTTTTTTTATTATGTTATGTTAATCACCATACATTACATCATTAGTTTTTGATGTGTTCCATGATTCATTGTTTGCATATAA
>NW_027825899.1:0-273 GCF_054177405.1 Leptonychotes weddellii | reverse complement strand
GCCTGGGTGGCTCAGTTGGTTAAGCGACTGCTTTCGGCTCAGGTCATGATCCTGGAGTCCCTGGATCAAGTCCTGCATCGGGCTCCCTGCTCGGCAGGGAGCCTGCTTCTCCCTCTGACCCTCCCCCCTCTCATGTGCTCTCTCTCTCTCATTCTCTCTGTCTCAAATAAATAAATAAAATCTTTAAAAAAAAAAAAAAAGAAAGTTATTCAGAGTCATCAACCAACAAGTGCATGATTTTTAGTCAGAAATGATCTATTGGAAGTAACTTTT
>NW_027825898.1:0-273 GCF_054177405.1 Leptonychotes weddellii | reverse complement strand
TGTCTTTGCAGCCGGCTTCCCCACTCCGATACCTGGGAGCTCTGCCACACTCAGGCACCCCCAGACTTTCTGTGACTCCAAGGGTCCTGAGACCACACTGTCCCGTGAGGGTTCCACCCCCCACTTAGCCACTGGAGCGACGTCCCTCAGCGGAGCCGACTTCTAAAAGTTCTGATTTTGTGCTCTGAGACTCTATCACTTGCCAGAAGCGGCTGACGGAGGCCCCTCCCCCACCGTCTGTCCTCCCGAATATTGCCTCGAATTCACTTCTCC
>NW_027825897.1:0-273 GCF_054177405.1 Leptonychotes weddellii | reverse complement strand
TATGCACAAACAATGAATCATGGAACACTTCATCTAAAACTAATGATGTAATGTATGGGGATTAGCATAATTATAAAAAAAAAAAAAGAAAGCACATGTAACAGTGCATAACATAAATGCACATTAATGGTGACTGTCTAATTATAACTTGGCACATGAATTTTCTGGGTATTTTATTTGATATTCAGAAATTAATTTATTACAAGGGCATATCCCACACACCTGTAAAAGGAATGAGGTTGCCTTTAGAGTGTCAGGAAAAGTAATCAGTGT
>NW_027825896.1:0-273 GCF_054177405.1 Leptonychotes weddellii | reverse complement strand
TCCCTGATACCAATCACTTGTACAAAAGTACATACAAATGTCAAAGATGAGAATGGCATATTATATAAAACCAATAATTCAATAATTTAGAATTAAGCCACACCATATATATTAAAGAAAACCAAAAAGTGGATGAGTGCATGGGTGGAAATTATGTGTAGAGTAGAAGTGGCTTAAATTTTCATCTTTTTTTTTTTTTATTTTTATTTTTTTATTTTTTTATTTTTTATTTATTTTTTTTTATTCTTATGTTAATCCCCATACATTACATCA
>NW_027825895.1:0-273 GCF_054177405.1 Leptonychotes weddellii | reverse complement strand
CTGTTTTGTTGTTGTTAGGTTGTTACGGTTTGGGTTTCTTTAATATTTTTAAAATAATCATGGAGAGAATTGACTTTTTTTTTTTTAAAGATTTTTATTTATTTATTGAGAGAGAGAGAATGATAGAGAGAGAGCATGAGAGGGAGGAGGGTCAGAGGGAGAAGCAGACTCCCTGCCGAGCAGGGAGTCCGATGCGGGATTCGATCCCGGGACTCCAGGATCATGACCTGAGCGGAAGGCAGTTGCTCAACCAACTGAGCCACCCAGGCGCCC
>NW_027825894.1:0-273 GCF_054177405.1 Leptonychotes weddellii | reverse complement strand
AAAAAAAAGCTCTCAGAAGTTACAAACTTAGAAGATCTTCCACAGACCATATGAGCTCCCAAGGCCTGTTTCCCAAAAGGAGGATGTTCTTTCCGACTCTGACAGCCTATGGACAGATCTGTGATCTGTGAGCTCATGAGCCCATCTGCTTTATGGGGACAAGACCCCACTTCTACAGCTGCTCTTGGGTGGCCCTACACGGAGCACCCTTACCCTCCAAACAGTGGTAAATAACCTTCCCAAAATGCCAAGACAGAAGGCTCATGCTATTTT
>NW_027825893.1:0-2486 GCF_054177405.1 Leptonychotes weddellii | reverse complement strand
ATTTTATATATTTGAGAGAGAGAGAGCATGTGCGCACAAGCTGGGGGGAGGGGCAGAGGCAGAGAGAGAAGCAGGCTTCCCGCCGAGCAGGGAGCCCGATGCGGGGCTCGATCCCAGGACCCTGGGATCATGACCTGAGCTGAAGGCAGACACTTAAGCCACTGAGCCACCCAGGCACCCCAAGCCTATTCTCTTTTAAAAACTGCTTGAAGAATATGAAATTTAAGGATACAACACCCCCTTTGTCTTTGCCATATCCTATTTATAGGTTGTTTTCAGAAAGCACTAATATGAAGATTCAGAATATCAACAGAAATGAATAAAACAAAATAACTTTTCATATTTGGGGCCTAAGAGATGACTTTTTACGCTCTGTCAGAAATATCACAAAGAGACATGCACACAGAAAGAGATGGTGGTGGCCCAGGAAGGCAGAAGAGGGGTTGTATTATTTCTAAAATAACATGTATATACCCATGAAAACATCATCACAATCATGGTGGTGAGCATATTGTCACTCCCAAAAGTTTCCTCTGCCCCTTTATAATCCCTTCTTCCTGCCCCACCCCCATCCCCCTGCACCCACTGATTTGCTTTTTGTCACTGTAATTTAGTTTGCATTTTCTAGAGTTTTCTATAAATGAATCATTGAGTATGTACTCTTTTCTGTCTGATAGACTCTACAGAATTTTTGGAGATTCATCCATGTAGTTCCATGTATCAATAGGTCATTCCTGGGTTTTTTGGTAAGATAAAATCCACATACCATAGAATCCGCCCCTTTCAAGTATACAATTCAATGGCTTTAGTATATTCACAAGGTTGTGCAACCGTCACCACTATCTCATTCCAGAACATTTCATCACCTCTAAAAGAAACCCTGTACGGGGGTGGGGGGGGTGGAGGATGGGGTAACTGGGTGATGGGCACTGGGGAGGAGGGTATGTGTTGTAATGAGCACCGGGTATTATATAAGACTGATGAATCACAGACCTGTACCCCAGAAACAAATAATACATTATATGTTAATAAAAAAATAAAAGAAACCCCGTACCAATTAATACTCACTCTCCATTTTTCCCTCCCCCCAGGCCCTGGCAACTACTAATCTATTTTCTGTCTCTATAGATTTGTCTATTCGTACCAGTAGTGTACGAGAGTTCTATTCCTCCACATCCTCATCAGTTTTTGGTATGGTTAGTCATCCAGATTCTATCCATTCCAATATTTGTTTCTGGTATTCATTGTGGTTCTAATTTTCATAACCCTAATAAGCAGTGATATTGAGCATCTTTTCATGTGTTTAATTGCCACCTGTGTATCTTCTTTGATGAAGAGTCTGGTAAAATTCTTTGCCTCTTTTTTAAAAATGGGCTATTTGTTTTCTTATTGAGTTTTTAGAGTTCTTTATATATTGTGGATAGAGATCCTTTATCAGACAGATGCTTTGCAAGTATTTTCTCCCAGTGTGTGGCTTGTCTTTTCATTCCCTCAACAATGTCTTTTGTTTTTTTTTTTTAAAGATTTTATTTATTTATTTGAGAGAGAGAATGAGAGAGAGCACATGAGAAGGGGGAGGGTCAGAGGGAGAAGCAGACTCCCTGCCGAGCAGAGAGCCCGATGCGGGACTCGATCCCGGGACTCCAGGATCATGACCTGAGCCGAAGGCAGTCGCTTAACCAACTGAGCCACCCAGGCGCCCCTCAACAATGTCTTTTGAAAAGCAGAAACATTGGGGTGTGTGGGTGGCTCAGTCCGTTAAGTGTCTGCCTTCAGCTCAGGTCGTGATCCCAGGGTCCTGGGATCGAGCCCCACGTTGGGGCTCCCTGCTCAGGGGGAGTCTGCTTCTCCCTCTCCCTCTGCCCCTTCCCCCGTCATGCTTGCTCTCTCTCTCTCTCAAATAAATAAATAAATATCTTTTTAAAAAAGAAAAGCAGAAATGTTAAATTTTGATGAAGTTAAACATACTGATTTGTTATTTTTGGATTGTCCTTTTGATGTCATAGAAAGAGATCTTGGCCTAATCCAAGGTCACAAAGGATTTCTAGAAGTCTCATGGTTTTAGATTATACATTTAGGACTATAGTTAATTTTGTATTAATTTTTGGGCATGGTGGGAGGTACAGATCCAGGCTCGTTCTTTTGCATATGGATATCAAACTGTTCTAGTACCATTTGTTGAAAAGACTATCCTTCCTCCACTGCATTCCTATAAACCTTTGTCAAAAATCAGTTATCCAGGGCGCATGGGTGGCTCAGTCATTAAGCGTCTGCCTTTGGCTCAGGTCATGATCCCAGGGTCCTGGGATCGAGTCCCGCATCAGACTCCCCACTCGGCGGGGAGTCTGCTTCTCCCTCTCTGTCTGCCTGCTGCTCTGCCTACTTGTGCTCTCTCTATCTCTCTGTCAAATAAATAAAATCTTTAAAAAAAAAAAAGAGTTATCCAGGGTGCCTGGGTGGCTCAGTTGTTTAGGCGACTGCCTTCG
>NW_027825892.1:0-273 GCF_054177405.1 Leptonychotes weddellii | reverse complement strand
TCAATTTTTAGTTGTTAAAAGAGGGGATAAAGGGGCACCTTGGTGGCTCAGTTGGTTGAGGGTCTGACTTTGGCTCAGATAATGATCTTGGGGTGCTGGGATGGAGTCCCATGTTGGGGTCCCCACTCTGTGGGGAGTCTGGTTTTCCCTCTTCCTCTTCCTCTGCCCCATCCCTGCTTGTGCTCTCTCTCTCTCTCTCTCAAATGGATAAATAAAATCTTAAAAAAAAGGGGGGGTGGAGATAAAAAGGAGGGATGTCATATGTCACCATAA
>NW_027825891.1:0-273 GCF_054177405.1 Leptonychotes weddellii | reverse complement strand
TGTGTAATTAAAGTAGCACAAAAGAAATGTATTTTAAAAACAATGTTTGTATACTGTATTAATGTGTTTTCAAGTTTTTTTTTTTTTTTTTTTAAAGATTTTATTTATTTATTTGAGACAGAGAGAATGAGAGAGAGAGAGCACATGAGAGGGGGGAGGATCAGAGGGAGAAGCAGGCTCCCTGCCGAGCAGGGAGCCCGATGCGGGACTCGATCCAGGGACTCCAGGATCATGACCTGAGCCGAAGGCAGTCGCTTAACCAACTGAGCCACC
>NW_027825890.1:0-273 GCF_054177405.1 Leptonychotes weddellii | reverse complement strand
GGAAAAGGAGAAGAGCAAGGTTATGGTATTGGCTGGAGTGATTCACCCTGATCATCAAGCAGAAATAGGTTTGTGATTATACCTTTAAACAGATAGTTCTATCAAATACACAGATCACTTAGCAATAAAGGTACTGGCTGAAGGTAAAGGGAACACAGATTGGCTGGTGGAGAAAGGAAGTCACTAAGAGTGGTGCAGTCCTCATGATCAGGGGAAGAAATGAGAGCTGGCATCTTTACTTGTATCTCCTTTCTTGAAGAGTATCATGTGCAC
>NW_027825889.1:0-273 GCF_054177405.1 Leptonychotes weddellii | reverse complement strand
CTCAGTCGTTAAGCCACTGCCTTCGGCTCAGGTCATGATCCCGGGGTCCTGGGATCAAGCCCCGCATCGGGCTCCCTGCTCAGCGGGGAGCCTGCTTCTCCGTCTCTCTCTGCTCCTCCCCCCAGCTTGTGCTCTCTCTCTCTCAAATAAATAAATAAAATCTTTATTAAAAAAATCAAGTGTCTGGCCGCCCCCACCTCCCCAGGGAATAATAGCCGATAATACAAATAACTCACGGCGTGTCTCACACCTGCCATACTGCATCCTGTTCCA
>NW_027825888.1:0-273 GCF_054177405.1 Leptonychotes weddellii | reverse complement strand
CATGGAACACTTCATCTAGAACTAATGATGTAATGTATGGGGATTAACATAAGAATAAAAAAAAAATTATAGCAAAAAAAAAAAAAAAGTGGATCAGGATGTGCTTTGGCAGTTAGACATTTCTATATTTCCAGGTGAACTCAAATAATTTATTAGAATCTATTTACAACAGGTAAAGCCCCATTTTTTTCATGTTAGGAGAAGCTCCCTTGTTGACAAGGTAAATAGCAAATGAGTCAAAGGACTCTGAAAAAGAATATTTTTGAAGGGTTG
>NW_027825887.1:0-273 GCF_054177405.1 Leptonychotes weddellii | reverse complement strand
TGCCAGTAGAGGTCTCTCAAAAGTTTTCTATGTACTTAATTCAAGTTAAATCCAAGTGCCAAGAGCCACACCCCAAATCTTTTCAAGGCATGTCTCTCTCTAGACTGACTGAATTGCAGGTACTTTGGATACATCAGCGTTCTGTGAGACCTTAATTTTTCTAGAAGCCCTTTTGTCTAGGTGATAGGATCTACCAACCCATATTTTAATCTGTTCATATGTCTTTTTTTTTTAAAGATTTTATTTATTTATTTGACACAGAGAGAGAGAGAT
>NW_027825886.1:0-273 GCF_054177405.1 Leptonychotes weddellii | reverse complement strand
ACTACGTCCTCACCGTGGGCTCGCTCGTTTGCTTTGGTGCCCTGGATGTGTAGGAATTCACTGGGCAGAAAAAGAGAGAGAATTCCATGCAGAGGAAAGTGTGCATCCGAAGGGCCACAGAAAAGGTGAAATTTGAGTGGAGTCTTAATGTACGGATAGCATTCTTGTATGTTCTTGTTGCCTCACTGTACTTGAAGACCTAGTTCAGATGTCACCTCTGTTGTAAAGCCTTCCCTGACCTTCCAAAGGACATTTCTTGTTGCTCAGTACTTA
>NW_027825885.1:0-273 GCF_054177405.1 Leptonychotes weddellii | reverse complement strand
GTGAGGGCAGGAGAGTGGCTGGAGGCCACACAACACGTCTCCTCTCATCCATCCCAGGAGAGAGTGGAGGGTGTAGGCCCTATGGCTGGTCACTGGGGCTGGGGCGGGGACCAGGTGGGCTGAGGAGGGCAGCATGTGGAGGTAAGCTGGGCATGAGTTTGGAGATAGGCACACCTGGGTCAACAGTGGTCTGTCTCCCACTATATACAAGTTATTTTTATAAAAGGTAAACCTGGGTCCTGTCTCTCTTCTCTTGACTAAAACCCTTCACTG
>NW_027825884.1:0-273 GCF_054177405.1 Leptonychotes weddellii | reverse complement strand
CAGCGATCACTTTGTGCAGTTTAGTCCTAAGGCGTGAAGGCAACACAGGGTGAAGGGGCAGAAGACTCCCTCGTGCCAACCGCCCCATCAGAACGGGCACAGACATGGCCTTGGGAGCTGCATGTGGCCGTCCCCCGTGCGGCCAGCCAGAGCCCAGAGAGCAGCAACCAGCCTGAGGAACCTCGGCCATGCCCGGTGGACACCTGAGGGAGGCTGTGTCTGCTAAGCCCTGAGACAGACACCCGGCTTGCTCGGGCTCCACCGAACTATAGT
>NW_027825883.1:0-2486 GCF_054177405.1 Leptonychotes weddellii | reverse complement strand
GCAATGACTAAAGGAATTGAGATGCTAGAAATTGCTGCAGAAGAGAGGGAGTAACTGGGCAAGAGCACCTCTGATGGGGGAATGGGAGCTTGAGAGTCCATCTGGACCCAGAGTGAATATACATCCATATATTCTATATATATCAAATTCATCAACAAACTGATTCTAAAGTTCTTAGTAATATTTTGCTTCCTATATTTTTTTTTTTTTTTAAGATTTTATTTATTTGCGAGAGAGAGAATGAGAGACAGAGAGCATGAGAGGGAGGAGGGTCAGAGGGAGAAGCAGACTCCCTGCTGAGCAGGGAGCCTGATGTGGGACTCGATCCCGGGACTCCAGGATCATGACCTGAGCCGAAGGCAGTCGCTTAACCAACTGAGCCACCCAGGCGCCCCTTGCTTCCTATATTCCTTAATGACAAGAAGAGAGTCTTCTGGAGGGCAGGCAGGAACATAGCAATCCTTGAAATGCAGTCTTTCCATAGTGAATTAATATACTGATTTTCTAATTTATGTATCAGTCCTTTTTGAACATGTAAATCCCAGTAAGCTCCCTTGTGAGTTAGGATTCTCGAACTGAGTTGAGGCTTGGGCCCTGGGCTACGGTGACCAAGCAAGATGTTGCCCTGGCATCTAGCCTACATCCTTGGCTCTGTGTGAGGAACACTTAGAAAGTTCTAAGAGTAAACCATAGTTGAGGTGGTAGTGACTTAGATAAGGGTAGAAGCAACCGCCTCTCCCCTGGCTCATGCACTGCACTCATCCTGTCTCTCTCAAATAAATTAATTTAAAAAAAAGTTTGCTATAATCAATTAAAAAAGAGTGCTTCCTCCCTTTGACTCCAGGGTGACAGGATTATCTGCCCACATGGCCAATTTTTCACCATCTCGAAGGTACTTCACTTTTCCAGTAATGAAGTACTACCCTAATTCATACTCTTTTTTTTTTTTTTTTTTAAGATTTTATTTATTTATTTGAGAGAGTCAGTCTGAGAGAGAGAGCACATGAGAGGGGGGAGGGTCGGGAGGGTCAGAGGGAGAAGCAGACTCCCCGCCGAGCAGGGAGCCCGATGCGGGACTCGATCCAGGGACTCCAGGATCATGACCTGAGCCGAAGGCAGTCGCCCAACCAACTGAGCCACCCAGGCGCCCCCTAATTCATACTCTTAACCACACAGGCCTAGGCCTGCTGCTGACGCCTAATTTCTTTTTCTTCCTTTTTAAAAGATTTTATTTATTTATTTGAAATAGAGAAAGTGAGAGAGAGAGAGAGCACGAGCCGGGTGGCAGAGGCAGAGGGAGAAGCAGGCTCCCCACCGAGCAGGGAGCCTGATGCCGGGCTCCATCCCAGGACCCTGGAATCAGGACCCGGGCCGAAGGCAGATGCTTTAACCAACTGAGCCACCCAGGAGCCCCCTGGTGCCTAATTTCTAACCATCACTCCATCTATTTTTTATATCCTTTAATTATGTCTTTTTCCTGCTTGGAAAACCTTTACTATCTCTACAAAGTTCAAACCTTTTGGCTAAGTATTCTATATGAATCTACATTGTAGCTGAAGTGGCCCACCTGCTAAATGTACCTTGGTTCTGCTTGCCAACATGTTTTTCCTAATTGATGTTCTGGGAATGATCCTTCCCTCCATTTCTACCTATCCCAATGATACAATTTCATGGGAAAATGTCATCTCTAAAGTAATAGCTTTCAACATTTTCTAGTTAATGTCATGAGTCAGTTTCCAAATACCACTGGTTCTATTATTACATACTTTTTTTTTTTTTTTTAAAGATTTTATTTATTTGACAGAGAGAGACACAGCGAGAGAGGGAACACAAGCAGGGGGAGTGGGAGAGGGGGAAGCAGGCTTCCCGCTGAGCAGGGAGCCGGATGCGGGGCTCGATCCCAGGACCCTGGGACCATGACCTGAGCTGAAGGCAGACGTTTAACGACTGAGCCACCCAGGCGCCCCTACATACATTTTTTTAACATTTTATTTATTTGACAGAGAGAGAGAAAGCACAAGCACGGGGAGCAGCAGGCAGAGAGAGGGACAAGGAGACTCCCCGCTGACCAGGGAGCCTGACGCAGGGCTCGATCCCAGAACTCCAGGATTATGACCTGAGCCAAAGGCAGGCGCTTAACCAACTGAGCCACCCAGGCACCCCTACATACATTTTTTTTAAAACCTATTTTTCCCAAATTCATAGACATCGTTAAGAACAAACTGAATTTTGGGGTGCCTGGGTGGTCAGTCGTTAAGCATCTGCCTTCGGCTCAGGTCATGATCCCAGGGTCCTAGGATTGAGCCCCGCATCGGGCTCTCTGCTCTGCGGGGAGCCTGCTTCTCCCTCTCCCGCTCCCCCTGCTTGTGTTCCCTCTCTCGCTGTGTCTCTCTCTGTCAAATAAATAAATAAAATCTTTTTTTTTCCTAAAGATTTTATTTATTTATTTATTTGAGAGAGAGAGAGAGAAACAGCATGAGAGGGGA
>NW_027825882.1:0-273 GCF_054177405.1 Leptonychotes weddellii | reverse complement strand
TGGGATGATAGACAATGGAAACAATAATATAAGACAATGGGGTGCCTGGGTGGGTTAAGTGTCTGCCTTAGGTAAGGTCTGCCGTAGGCTCAGGTCATGATCCCAGAGTCCCAGGACTGAGCCCCACGTCTGGCTCTGCTCAGTGGGGAGTCAGCTTCTCCCTCTGACCCTCCCCACTCTCATGCTCACTTGCTCTCTCTCTCCCCCACTGTCTCTCTCAAATATGTAAATAAAATCTTTAAAAAATAAAAGAATATAAGACAATGTCAGGTA
>NW_027825881.1:0-273 GCF_054177405.1 Leptonychotes weddellii | reverse complement strand
CAAGAGGATGTCCATGAGACATGTTTCGGATGCTGATCATTGTCATATCTGATTAATTTTGTTGATGTAGGAAGTGAAAGAATATTGTAAATTGGAACATCTCCTGAAATTTAGGATTCAGAATATAATGTTACCATAAAATATAAAGATCTATTTGCAACAATTTTGAAGCATCAAGATTAGGCCAAACCAAAAAAAACAAACAACAACAACACAACAAACTAAACCAAACCAAACCAATAAAAAAACAGTCCAGACTTAAGACCAAAAGCA
>NW_027825880.1:0-273 GCF_054177405.1 Leptonychotes weddellii | reverse complement strand
AGTTTATTCCTAGGTACTTTATTCTTTTTGGTGCAATTGTAAATAGGATCATTTTCTTAATTTTTCTTTGTTAATTTGTTATTAGTATATAGGAAATCAACAGATTTCTGTATATTCATTTTTTATACTGCAACTTTATTGAATTCATTTATTACATCTGATAACTTTTTGGTGGATTATCTAGGGTTTTCTATGTATAATATCATGTCTTTTGCCAATGTGACAGTTTAATTTCTTCCTTACCAATTTGGATAACTTTAATTTCTTTACCTT
>NW_027825879.1:0-273 GCF_054177405.1 Leptonychotes weddellii | reverse complement strand
GAGACTAAATGGGAGACTGTTGCAATAGTCCAGGTGGGAGAAGACCTAAGATAAACTAAAAAGGGCAGTAACATTGAATAGAAATACAGTAGTTCAGGTGTAATGTGAACTATACAGCTAACTGCTGTTTTCCTCTTCAGATCAAAACAGAATGATTTTCCCTGCCCTGTGGCCCTGCTGTGTGGATCAGGCCATCCCAGGTTGTGTTAGATGAAATAATATTGATCAACATTCTGTTTTGAATCTCAGTATGCCAAAATTTTCATTCTTAGA
>NW_027825878.1:0-273 GCF_054177405.1 Leptonychotes weddellii | reverse complement strand
GGCCCCTTCTAACCTCTTCAGAGCCAGAGAACAGCATCTTCCAGTCTCTTGCCTCCCACTTCCACCCTGCTCCTGTAGTCACATGTCCTCACTCACCTTCTTGCCGCCCTGAGAAGGATTCTGGTGATCATACCGGGCCTGCCCAGATAATCCAGGATAATCTTCCTGTCTCAAAACCCTTCACTTAATCACGCCTGCACAGTTCCTTTTATTAGGTAAGACAACATACTCACACAAGTTCCTAAGATTAGTATGTGGACACCTTTGGGGGTC
>NW_027825877.1:0-273 GCF_054177405.1 Leptonychotes weddellii | reverse complement strand
ATTTACAATATAATTTTCAGATTTGCACTCTACATCCTTTCAAAAAGATTTTGACATCTGTTTTTACATACTTCAAATTACTTGTGACACTTTTTTGAGCCACAAAAAATAACTAAAAAGCAAAAGAAAACCACTGTTAATGTTTTAGAATATACTTCTTCTCTACATGCATGTTTTTAACAGCTTTAAGGTATAATATGCTAATTACCCATTTTAAGTGTACAATTCAATTATTTTTGACATATCAATGTTTTGCAATCATTAGCACAATTT
>NW_027825876.1:0-273 GCF_054177405.1 Leptonychotes weddellii | reverse complement strand
CCTGAATTGTACATTTTAAAATAGTAGTATGCTAGGGGCGCCTGGGTGGCTCAGTCATTAAGCGTCTGCGTTCAGCTCAGGTCATGATCCCAGGGTCCTGGGATCAAGCCCCGCATCGGGCTCCCTGCTCAGCCAGGAGCCTGCTTCTCCCTCTCCCACTCCCCCTGCTTGTGATCCCTCTCTAGCTGTCTCTCTCTCTGTCAAATAAATAAATAAAATCTTTAAAAAAATAAAATAAAATAGTAGTATGCTGTGTGAATTATATCTCAATTA
>NW_027825875.1:0-273 GCF_054177405.1 Leptonychotes weddellii | reverse complement strand
GATACATGAGCAGAGTGGTAAAGAAAGGGGGCAAATGACGAAAAGACCAGAACCCAAGTGGGAGGGTATCAAGCGAGGACATCTCCGGCTGCTTTTGTTACCCTGTTGTGTCCCGTTTCCTTACCTTTAGCAGTTTGTTTATTGCTAAAAAGTCGGCAGACTGTTTCAATATGGCAATCATTGTGGTAGCCAGGGTTTCATGTATCAGCTGGGCCTGAGGGGCGCTCGGTTTTTCAGGTCGGAAGCTATACTACAAACGAAGGAAAAGGAACC
>NW_027825874.1:0-273 GCF_054177405.1 Leptonychotes weddellii | reverse complement strand
CTCTCTCAAATAAATAAATAAAATCTTTAAAAAAAAAAATTATATGCTTGTGAAATTATCACTCAATCAAGATGCAGAACTTTTACTTTGCCCCAGAAAGCTCCCTTATGTACCTTTCCAGTCAACCCAGAGGCAATCAATACTACATTGTCTTGATTATTGTAGCTTTACAAAAAGTTGAAATCAACTAGTGTGAGTCTCTTAACACTGTTCTTCTTTTTCAGTGTTGGATTGACCATTCTACATCATTTATTTATATCTTCATAGACTCAA
>NW_027825873.1:0-273 GCF_054177405.1 Leptonychotes weddellii | reverse complement strand
TGCAGGGTGTTGGCTTATGCTTTGTCTCCAGCCAGCCTTCTGTTCCCTCATCATTCCCCACTGGACAATTTTGACCCTTAAATCTTTAAGGTTGTTGAAGGTGGAAGGTCTCGTCTTCCTGCTGAACAGAGGAGTAGAGATGTCCCTATGTATGGGTCAATATTGGTCAGTTGGGGAATGTACAGGAGAGTTATGAAAGGGGAGGCAGCTGAATCCAACGAGGTCAACATAGATGAACCTCCTTGAGGAGAAAGGATCTGTTAGCTGGAAGTT
>NW_027825872.1:0-2486 GCF_054177405.1 Leptonychotes weddellii | reverse complement strand
ACGGCCTCCCGGAGTCTGGCCCAGGCCCGGCCTCGGGTTCCCGCCCCGCCTCCACCTCGGGCCAGGCCTCCCGCACCACCTTGGAAGGCCTAAAGCTCATTTCTGGGAAGGAAAGGCAACGTTCTCAAACTGGACAGCAGATGAGACTGCAGCTACTGGGCGCTCGGAGCGCCCAACTCCACCCCCACCCAACGGTTTCTTGGAGAAATTCTAAGGGAGTCCGTTTGAGTTCCGGCTGCCTGCGCGCGGAGCCTGGAGGCTTCGTTGGGGAGCACGTGTTTGTTTGTTTTTAAAGATTTTATTTATTTGACAGAGAGAGACACTGCGAGAGAGGGAACACAAGCAGGGGGAGTGGGAGAGGGAGAAGCAGGCTTCCCGCAGAGCGGGGAGTCCGATGCGGGGCTCGATCCCAGGACGCTGGGATCATGAGCTGAGCCAAAGGCAGACGCCCAACCGCTGAGGCATCCAGGCGCCCCAAGGGTGTACGTGTTTTGACATAGCCTCACTAGCCCCATATTTGTCTGGGGTGTGCCTGTGCTCTCGGGAGTTTAGTTAACACAGAAACACTTCTTTCATTTTTTTTTTTTTAAAGACTTTATTTATTTATTTGACAGACACTGCGAGAGAGGGAACATAAGCAGGGGGCGGGAGCGGGAGAGGGAGAAGCAGGCTTCCCGCCGGGCAGGGAGCCTGACATGGGGCTTGATCCCAAGAGCCTGGGATCATGACCTGAGCCAAAGGCAGATGCTGAATGACTGAGCCACCCACTCCGTTTTCTATTTTAAAAATTAGGATAAATGGGACCGAGGATTCCTTTTCTCCTTTATCTGCATGTTGCAAGTCCTGGTTATAGCTACATCTGGAGTTTATCCTTGGTGTGCTATAAATCTAGTGGTACCTGTATCACATTTAAATGGAGGAACTGATCTGGGAATTCCATTTGTTAAACCATATCTACATTATGGAGAGAAATGGCTCAGCTGGTTTCCTAAACATTTAGGATGAAATGTTAGAGGGAGGGTGTTCACAAGTATTCTGTATTGTACAAAACCAAACACAGGGCCTCTTACTACCCGTCTTTATGGTATTTCTTTAGAACAGCATCAGCGTGTTTGTTTTTTTTAATCTCAAAACACAACATTCAAAACACAAAATTTCTACAATTGCTCATAAATCAGCCACTGTGAAGTACTAAATTTTATAGAAAAATATGTACCTCAAGGTTTGATTTTATCGAGTTTCTTCATTCTAGTTCATTGATTCTGGATTATGTAATTTTACTAATCTAGTTATCTAGATTACTAATGTTTGTGTGGGTTTAGAATGTCAATGAAAAATACCACTAATAGTTGTTCCCCACCGGTTTTTCTGTATTATTCCATAAAAGGAATTTGGCACTTTTAAAATGAGCTCATCTGTCATATTTGAGTTGTGAAACCCTTTCATATTGGTTTCAGAGCTCTAGACTAATCCAAGTGCAGCTATAACATGGCCTAGAAGTCACATGTCTTAAGTGACAAGTCTCTTAAGTTTCTTTCTTTCAATTCACACAACCCTCTGGCCTTAATCTGAAGAATGGTGTCTACTTTGTCAGGATAGGATTCTCCATACTTTATAAAATGCCTTCTGGATGAGAAGGGGGTGGGTATTGGGAATTCAAGAATATAGTTTAGAACTTAAAATTTTAAAATTTTATCTAGTCTACTTCTTATCCATCTTCAGTCTAGATAAAATGAAGCAGGCAAAACATTACCTTTTCTTTATCTCTTATATGTAGATTCCATTTTCTTCTGTTCCCCAGTCCTTCTCAAGCATGTCCAATTTTTTTCCTCTTCCCCCTGTTTCTCCTTTTCTAAGTCCCATTCTCTCAGGTTAGCCAAACTGAGTTTGGTATAAGTAAAGGGCAGTTGCCCATTATTTTTTTATTTCTTATTTAAAATTTTTTTTTAACTCTGTATTTTAGTTACTTGATAATCTGTTTCTGACACTTAAGTATGAGCTCCTCAGAGACAAGGACTGCATCTTGTTCATCCCTGTGTTTGATACTCAGAGGACACTTTAATGTTAGTCATAACTTAGGTGGTCCTGCTTGTCTTTCCATAGCTCTAGAAATGATATAATTCAACTATGGCAGACATAATGGCTGAAATATATTCTGTAGATCCTGTAGGGACTGCTCAGATGTCTGTGTTGCAACTGAGACACCAGGTATTTTTTTGCATCTTTTCATCTGCCCTATCTTAAGCTTTTTTCCTTTTCCTTTCTTACTTCTTGGAATTAAAACAGTATAGCTGTTCCTCCTAACTCATAATAATCTGTCACAGAGCGTTATGAAGTCACTCAGTTTTCCTTTTCTAGATTGAAATCTAAAGATTTAATAAAATGATTGGCCATTGAGAAGAGGCTCTAAAACTGAAATATGAATAATTAAGAAAGAAACTGAAGAAAGGACAGCAGCAAGAATTGATCATGAATGTAGTGATGGC
>NW_027825871.1:0-273 GCF_054177405.1 Leptonychotes weddellii | reverse complement strand
TTTTGTCAAATGCTTTTTCTGTGTTTACAGAGATGATCATATAGTTTTTTCTTTCATTCTATTAATGTGATGTATCACATTGATTTGCATATGTTGAACCATCCTTGTATCCCAGGGATAAATCCCAGTTGAACTTGGTGAATGATCCCTTTAATATGTTGATTTTGGTGTATTAGTACTTTATTGAATATTTTTGCTCATATTCAAAAGGGATACTGGCCTGTAGTTTTCTTTTCTGGTAGTGTCCTTTTGTGGCTTTGGCATCAGTGTAAT
>NW_027825870.1:0-273 GCF_054177405.1 Leptonychotes weddellii | reverse complement strand
TGTCCTTTGTGCTTTTTGAAAATTGTTTCTTCGTGGTCAGCTTTATTGGTTCCTCTGCCCCTTCTCTCCATCCCCCTGCGAAGTGTTGGTATTTTTGCCCTGTTCTGTCCCATTTTGACTAGTCTCTGCTCTCCTTTGGCATGGTCCTCCATTCCATGATATGGAATGTTGTTTCTGTAGGTCCTATTACCTTTTCCTCTATCCTTTCCACCATGCTTTCTCCTAGAAGATTCTCATTCATCCTTTAAAAGTCAGTTCAAAAGCTGCTCCTCT
>NW_027825869.1:0-273 GCF_054177405.1 Leptonychotes weddellii | reverse complement strand
CTGTATCTCATTCTCTCTCTCAAATAAATAAATAAAATCTTTAAAAAAAAAAAAAGAAATGCAGACTCTCTGGCCCCTCCTCAGACCTACTGTGTCTGAGTCTACATTCTGACAAGTTTTCCAGCTGATGTGGATGTAACATTAATTTTGAGACCCACATCCCTAGATAATTGGAGGCGACTGTGAGTTAGAGGAAATAACTGGAGATTGGCATAAAAAAAACTTAGGTTGGAACCCTGGCTCCTCTATGTTTCTATCCATGTGAACTTTGGA
>NW_027825868.1:0-273 GCF_054177405.1 Leptonychotes weddellii | reverse complement strand
AACATCATCGATGCTTAATAAATATGTTAAATAAACGTGTGGGAGACTGCTCGCAACAGAATCTCAGTTTAATCCTCTGTGTACAAACTTATCCACAACAGGGGTGCCTGGGTGGCTCAGTCGTTAAGCGTCTGCCTTCGGCTCAGGTCATGATCCCAGGGTCCTGGGATTGAGCCCCGCATCGGGCTCCCTACTCCGCAGGAGGCCTGCTTCTCCCTCTCCCTCTCCCCCTGCTCGTGTTCCCTCTCTCACTGTGTCTCTCTGTCAAATAAA
>NW_027825867.1:0-273 GCF_054177405.1 Leptonychotes weddellii | reverse complement strand
ATTAATTAGAAATATACCAGTTTACACTCTAGCCCTGTGGGGAAGGGGGGCATTGCCCCCGATCCTGGTTATTGTCATTATTTTAAGAATCTGCCTGAGTTTATGGGATGTGGGATGGTTTCTCACCCTGATGTAATTTGCATTGTTTGAGCTGTGGAGAAGGAGGGAAAGCGTTTGGAAGTCTTTTCCATAGTCCAGGCAGAAGATGCTGCGGGAGGCTTGGATGATGCTCTTGGTGGTAGAGGGAGAGACCCGGGGATGGAAAGGGCTTGG
>NW_027825866.1:0-273 GCF_054177405.1 Leptonychotes weddellii | reverse complement strand
GGGACTCGATCCCGGGACTCCAGGATCATGACCTGAGCCGAAGGCAGTCGCTTAACCAACTGAGCCACCCAGGTGCCCCGACATAGCATTTCTTATCACTTCTCTGTTGCTCTAGAGAAAGAAAACATGCATCATATATGTTCCACTGCCTTAAAATTGTAAAATATAACTCGGCACAAAAGCCACATGAGACCAATACATTGAATGCTATAAGAGACTCAAAAACAGTCGTTATTTTAGTCATATACTTGTGTGTTTGTCTTTGTGGTGTTT
>NW_027825865.1:0-273 GCF_054177405.1 Leptonychotes weddellii | reverse complement strand
TACACCAATTAGAATGGCCAAAATGGACAGGGAAAAAAACAACAAATGTTGGAGAGGTTGTGGAAAAAGGGGCTTTTTTTTTTTTAAGGCCTAAAGAATCTCTGGAAAGATACGCAGCAAACTGCCAAGAGTGGCAGCCTCCCGGGATGGCAGCTAGTGGCTATCAACAGAAGAGAGAGAGAGAGAGACTCTTTACCCTTTATACTCATTTGAGTTTTACATTGTGTACCTGTATTATTTATTTACAAAGAAAGACTTCTAAGAAAGAAAGGA
>NW_027825864.1:0-273 GCF_054177405.1 Leptonychotes weddellii | reverse complement strand
TTTTTTTTTTTAAAGTATAATGAGATTAGGGGGAGATATCCCATATGTTCAGCACGAGTGACTTGGTGTTCAAGTGAAACTCTCAGCTATTGCCTTCCTGGGTCTTTTGAGGCAAAATTTATATGCTCAGCAATAATGGTGGCCCATCTCTCTCTCTCTCTCTTCCTCCTCTACCCCCCACACTCTGTGTGTCTTTGGGAACTGTGGGGCCAGAATATTCCACCCCAGCCGGCAGCTGTATATCTTTCAAAAAGTGGCTCCACAGGCCAAATC
>NW_027825863.1:0-273 GCF_054177405.1 Leptonychotes weddellii | reverse complement strand
AACGACCACCATAATGCTCGGCACTGTGCTACGTGCCTTATGACATCACGTAACGGAACCTCCGTCACTGCTCTGCAAAGCAGGTACCGGCTCTGTTCCTTTCCCACGCGAGGACCCTGGGACTAGAGACGTCAATTCGTCCAAGCGTACACAGGTGGGAAGCAGCGAAGCCTACGTCTACACCCAGTTCACCTCCAAAGCCTGCATTCCTCACCACTGACTGCATCCTCTAGGCTCCTTGGAAATGTCAAGTTCACATCCTAGGTAAAAAAA
>NW_027825862.1:0-273 GCF_054177405.1 Leptonychotes weddellii | reverse complement strand
TGAATAAATCTTTAAAAAAATAAAAATAAAATAAAAGCAGGATTTCTAAGCAACAGGCACATGATCCGTCCTTGCAGGTTCATTTACAATATACCATGGAAGTAAGCATTATGGATATTATATCCTGTAAAATAGAGCTCAAATCTAATAGGAAAATACAGCTTCTATTCATGACCTTGATGGAGAGGTAAACAGTTTTATTTTGAGTACTATGAGGTATAAGTTGCACCCTCACTTAGAATAGGGCTGCAGAAAAGCTCACATGTTCCTTTT
>NW_027825861.1:0-2486 GCF_054177405.1 Leptonychotes weddellii | reverse complement strand
TTAAGCAGGCTCCACACACAAGTGCAGGCCCCACGCAGGGCTGGGTCTCATGACCCTGAGATCATGACCTGAGCCAAAATCAAGAGTCAGATGCTTAACCGACTGAGCCACCCAGGTGCCCCATCTGCTTATTTTTGTATCAGTTTTTATAAATAAGGATGATATTTCTGATGTGCTTTGAGCTTTTAATTAGTAGTGATGATCGGCAGTACTTGAGCCATCCTTACTCTCACCAGATCACCTTTGTTACATCTCGTTGAGATTAGGGTTAAAGGCCTCATTCTGTGATGTTTCACTTCTGCAGGTTTTTGAACATGTGATTTTTTTTTTTTTTTACCTTATACCTTGCTCCAGCAACCTTTAATTGCTCTAAATGTTTAATAAGCACCAAAATAGGTAATAGTGTCATGTGCCAGGCTCTGTACCTAGTTACTATTATTATTATCCACTTAATAGATGGGGAACCTGAGACACGGAGGGGTTAAAACTTGCCCTTGGGTTCCAGAGCCCCTGCTTTTAATTATTAATGTATACTGCCAAACATTAAAATGAAAAATTCAGTACTGCTTACAAACTTAAGTGGAAAACAGCTGAAGCAGAAATTTCTTTATCCTCTCTCACTAACTGCTGGAGAGACAACTGATTATGATAATAATGTGTGTATGCAAATAATGTTAAGGAAGAAAAGGTGTCTGTGGAGTCAGCTTAAAGAAAAAGGAGAGAACTGTGTTTATTTTTTTTTTTAAGATTCTATTTATTTGAGAGAGAGAGCACGAGTGTGAGAAGGGGCAGAAGGAGAGGGACAACAGACTCCCTGCTGAGTGTTGAGCCTGACACAGGGCTCATCCCAGGACCCTGAGATCATGACCTGAGCCAAAACTAAGAGTTGGGCCCTTAACAGACTGAGCCACCCAGGCACCCCTCTACTTGAATTTTAATGAAAATTCTTAAGAGATGAAACTAGGGGAGAAAGTTTCTAAAACTGAAATGATACCCATATTTTAAAATTTTATAGAAACCATTATGTGGAAGAGGCATTTTGAAAGGGAAGAAACAGCTGAATATGTGAGCTTGTGGATTGAAAGCACCAGACAGCATTAATAGGAAAAAAACTGCTCTCACCTAACCAAAATCTGGTGAAATTTCTGAATTTAAGTGTTAGGCTCTCATATTAGACTCTCACCTGAATAGGATCTTTACAAAAGAAAGAATAAAACTGTGAAAGCTGGAATATTTGCAGAAAATAGAAAGGACAAGTGTAAATCTGTCCCATTTAATAATAATATTCAAATATGAAAGCAGAAGATATTCTCAGACATGCAGTGGCTCAGAAATAAATGTCTTCGGGTAACCTTTTGAAGAAATACTAAGCCAAAACTAAGATGTCAGGTTAGGGGAAGATGATGAATAAAAGAAACAATGATGAGCAATGACTCTAATAAAATATAAATAGACAGTAATGTGAATTTTAAGTGTTCGGTTCAGAAATTCTTCTAAAAAATCTATACCTGAGAGAAAACCAAGTAGTATGAAACAAACACTGCTTAAATTATTTCCACAAAACTTGGGAGGTGGAGTGGGAGGAAGGAAATGGGGTAAGTAAAATCATTCTAAAGGTTCTTGTCTGGGAGCAGGGATTGGGTTGGATACCCTGAACAAAGAAAAGCATTCTTTTTTTTTTTTAAGATTTTATTTATTTGACAGAGAAAAAGAGCACAAGCAGGGGGAGCTGCAGAGGGAGAGGGACGCGGGTCTCAGTCCCAGGACCCTGAGATCATGACCTGAGCTGAAGGCAGATGCTTGACTGAGCCACCCAGGCGCCCCAAGGAAAAGCATTCTAAATGTCTTGAATTGGTTGAGGGTGTATAGAGCATGTTTTTAATTAATAGGAATCTATGTAAATCTATTCTAATTTCCTGATAGATGTAAGACATGTTATTATGCTGTACACCTTAAACTTTACAGTGCTGATGTCAATTATATCTCAGACTAGGGGGAGAAAACTGATATTCCTTAGTAGTTTGTAAGTCACGGAAAATAAATCCGATATTTTAAAAACTCTAGTTAAGGGCGCCTGGGTGGCTCAGTCGTTAAGCGTCTGCCTTCGGCTCAGGTCATGATCCCAGGGGTCCTGGGATCGAGTCCCACATCGGGCTCCCTGCTCAGCAAGAAGTCTGCTTCTCCCTCTCCCGTTCCCCCTGCTTGTGTTCCTGCTCTTGCTATCTCTCTCTCTGTCAAATAAATAAATAAAATCATTTTAAAAATAAATAAATAAATAAATAAAAACTCTATTTAAAAATAGGAAAATAGGGACGCCTGAGTGGCTCAGTCGGTTAAGCGTCTGCCTTCAGCTCAGGTCATGATCCCAGGGTCCTGGGATTGAGTCCCACATCCGGCTCCCCGCTCAGCAGGAAGACTGCTTCTCCCCCTGCCTGCCTCTCCCCTTGCTTGTGCTCTCTCTCTCTCTCTGACAAATAAATAAAATC
>NW_027825860.1:0-273 GCF_054177405.1 Leptonychotes weddellii | reverse complement strand
AAACAATGAATCATGGAACACTACATCTAAAACTAATGATGTAATGTATGGGGATTAACATAAGAATAAAAAATAAAAAAAAAATACTTATTTTCATCCAGGGTTATTTTTATTTCAGGGTCATTGAGTTATGATGTACATAAAATAAATTTTAGTCTGCTTAAATATACAGTTCATTGATTTTTAACAACTTCCATTATCAAGTTACAGAACATTTCCCCTGTAACAAAGAGCTTTTTCTTGTTCCTTTGTGGTCTCTCACATCTCCCACTC
>NW_027825859.1:0-273 GCF_054177405.1 Leptonychotes weddellii | reverse complement strand
CCTGCGCCCTCTGTTCTCCTGTGCAGGATACGGAGGTGCTGAACACGGCCGTCCTCACCGGGAAGCCTGTCTCGGTTCCCGTCAAGGTCGTGGGCATTCAGGAGGACGGCTCCGTGGTGGACGTGTTGGAGGCTGTGGAGTGCAGGTCTGCGGATGAAGATGTCGTGAAGGTACAAGGGGCCTTACCGCCAATCCTGCCCGGGGTCCGGTCCTCTGGGGGGCCGTCCCTCTGCCCCAGGGTCTTGTGGGGCTGGAGCCAGGGTGACCACACTG
>NW_027825858.1:0-273 GCF_054177405.1 Leptonychotes weddellii | reverse complement strand
ACCTGGGTGGCTCAGTTGGTTAAGCGACTGCCTTCGGCTCAGGTCATGATCCTGGAGTCCCGGGATCGAGTCCTGCATCGGGCTCCCTGCTCGGCAGGGAGTCTGCTTCTCCCTCTGACCCTCCTCCCTCTCATGCTCTCTGTCTCTCATTCTCTCTCTCTCTCAAATAAATAAATAAAATTTAAAAAAAAAAAAAAAAAGAAGGAAGTATTTCATATTAAGTCTTTTTTTTTTTCCTGATCAGATCAATGGGTGCCGCATGCTTTGTTATTT
>NW_027825857.1:0-273 GCF_054177405.1 Leptonychotes weddellii | reverse complement strand
CTGTCACTAGAGGCAGACTTGAATGACCTCCCAAGTCCCTGCCAAGTGAATGATATTTAAGAAATAGGAAACATTGCAAATTCTCCCACAAAGTGCATACCTAGTACATTACAGGAGATTGATGAGAGATAAAGAAGTAAGCAGGTGCTATCTTTTTTTTTCAGTTTGAATGTCTACCTTCACCATTTTATTTTATTTTTTTACATTTTTAAAATTTTATTATGTTATGTTAATCACCATACATTGCATCATTAGTTTTTGATGTAGTGTTCC
>NW_027825856.1:0-273 GCF_054177405.1 Leptonychotes weddellii | reverse complement strand
CGAGCTGTGATACACTTGGTGGGCTGTAGACGAAGGAGCTGCCAATTTGGGATCCTGCAAAAAACACTTCTGCCTCTACATGTTTTTTTTAAACCTAAATGACATTCTTAAGAGCTTTTTTTTTTTTTAAAGATTTTATTTATTTATTTGACAGAGAGAGAGAGAATGAGCACAAGCAGGGGGAGTGGCAGGCAGAGGCTGAGAGAGAAGCAGGCTCCCCACAGAGAAGGGGGAGCCCGATGTGGGGCTCGATCCCAGGACTCCGGGATCATG
>NW_027825855.1:0-273 GCF_054177405.1 Leptonychotes weddellii | reverse complement strand
GACATATACATTTGAGTCATTAGAATATAGGTGATAAGCAAATCCATGAGACTCTCTGATATCACCAAAAAAGAGAAGTAAATAAAAGAAAAGTCCAAGGACAAAGCTCTGAGGACTCCAGGTTCAAGGAGTAGAGGAGGTGAAGAGAAACCAGTAAAGCAGGGTAAGAAGCAGCCACTACTGAGAAAGGAGAAAATCCCAGAAGGATGTCGTACCTTGGAAGCCAAGTCTAGTAGGTCCTCTTCTTCTTCTCTAAAGATGGCCTCAGCGCTC
>NW_027825854.1:0-273 GCF_054177405.1 Leptonychotes weddellii | reverse complement strand
GGGATTGGCGGACATGAGAAGAGGGAGGATTTGGGGACTGGGTGACCTTGGCTGTGGATGCCTGGTTAGCAGAATGAGGCTGACACTGGAAGCTGTCACTCAGAGGTGTGCTGCTGAGGGGAACTGTCCTCGATTTGGGGACTGGCTTGCATGTTTGGACATTTGGACGTTACCTAAGAGCCATCCATCTGCCTTCTCTTTCTCGAATTTGGAGCGCAGGACTTTTGTTCTCATTTTCAACACACTCTTGAGAAAACCGAGGCTCAGGCAGGT
>NW_027825853.1:0-273 GCF_054177405.1 Leptonychotes weddellii | reverse complement strand
CTTCTCAAAGACTCTGCAAATTGTAGTGTCTCACAGCTATAGCCATGGCTGTTTTGATATAGCCTTTCAGAACAGAACCCCAGAGCCCCAGTCGCCATTCAAATTGAAAGAGAGTAAGACAGAAGAAGAAGAAGAAGAAGAAGAAGAAGAAGAAGAAGAAGAAGAAGAAGAAGAAGAAGAAGAAGAAGAAGAAGAAGAAGAAAGAAGAAGAAGAAGAAGAAGAAGAGGAAGAAGAAAGAAGAAGAAGAAGAAGAAGAAGAAGAAGAAGAAGAA
>NW_027825852.1:0-273 GCF_054177405.1 Leptonychotes weddellii | reverse complement strand
GCCTGGGTGGCTCAGTCGGTTAAGCGACTGCCTTCGGCTCAGGTCATGATCCTGGAGTCCCGGGATCGAGTCCTGCATCGGGCTCCCTGCTCAGCAGGGAGCCTGCTTCTCCCTCTGACCCTCCCCCCTCTCATGTGCTCTCTGTCTCTCTCATTCTCTCTGTCTCAAATAAATAAATAAAATCTTTAAAAAAAAAAAAAAGATACAACAACGGTAGGTCACTCTTCTTGTAAGCATACGTGGGTCTCGCTAGTTCTATAAATATATAGAACT
>NW_027825851.1:0-273 GCF_054177405.1 Leptonychotes weddellii | reverse complement strand
CAGTTCTGGTTCTAGGTTCCATTCTGAGAGGTATGCCTCGTCCGCGTGACGACTTTTATTTTGTGGTAGGGAGCTCTCTGCGACTCTTGTTTAACTCAAATATGTAAAATCAGCATGGTTCTCTGGTACTGTGCGGTCATATATATGCTAGACGGTGTCTCTGTTCCCCAAGAGCAGGAAAGCATCCCATTTCAAAATATTACATTTACAAGGCTTTTTGGTCCAAATGTTACATGAAATGTTACGAACTGGGCGTTTTTAAATTTGATTTAA
>NW_027825850.1:0-2486 GCF_054177405.1 Leptonychotes weddellii | reverse complement strand
CATCAACATGGATGGGACTGGAGGAGATTATGCTAAGTGAAATAAGTCAAGCAGAGAAAGTCAATTATCACATGGTTTCACTTATTTGTGGAACATAAGGAATAACATGAAGGACGTTAGGAGAAGGAAGGGAAAAATGGGGGGCGGGAATTGGAGGGAGAGATGAACCATGAGAGACTATGGACTCTGAGAAACAAACAGGGTTTTAGAGGGGAGGGGGGAGGGGGGATTGGTTAGCCCGGTGATGGGTATTAAGGAGGGCAGGTACTGCATGGAGCACTGGGTGTTACACGAAAGCAATGGATCGTGGATCACCACATCAAAAACCAATGATGTATTGTATGGTGACTAACATGACATAATAAAATTAAAAAAATAAAACCACTCTGAATTCACACACACCACAACTCAACCTGCGCTATGGACACTCTACACACCCACACCAACTTCCTACCAACACCGTGAACATTCAGAGGCGTTCACACAACCCCAGCATGTACACAGCCTGCACCTCCCTGGCACACACATGCACACAGAGCTCCAACCTCACGATGAGAACAGCTCTTCTGAGGGGCTGCCTACATCACACCCAGTCTGGACATTTCCATAAAGACCTGAGCTCAGAATTCCCACCCCAAGCTCCCACTCTGCTTTTCCTAGGGCATCCTTACAAGTAACCACTCAAGAGGTCAGCCCACGAAAAGTTAGTGACCTCCACCCCAACCACCTGTAAGTACTCAGTGCTTGCTACCCTGCTCTCTATGTCCAGCTTGCTCTGACCTGAGACAGAGGACTGCCCTTCCACTGCTCACCGCACACACCAGGATCTCTAAGTAAATCTTGTGACTCTACTTCCTTTGTGGGGGGCTCTACTGAAACTGTGTCTTCGCTTCCCCAAAGTGGGAATGCAGGTGCCGAGGGAGCTCCCTCCTTCAGCAGGTCATACCTTGCAGATTCTCAATACAGCATACCAGCTCGGGGCCCCCAACACACCTCAGCACCACATGCAAGGGCCATCCTGACCTCCCTTGGGCACGAGCACAAACCTCCACACTCCCCGACTTCACGCACACAAACTCCATGTTTGCACACACCGACACTCACAACCGCAACACGTACATACACAATTGCCACCACCTTGAAGACCCTCACACACTCAGAATCTACGTAAAGAAACTGCTGTAAGCTGTAACAGGCAGGAGTCTGGTGGCAATGGCACATGTCCCGAGTTGACAAGAGCGCCTTTGGGAGACAGTGTCAGCCCCCACCTCCCTCAGGGATGGTGGCAACTACAGCGAGTGACCTTGCCCGGGGGCATCCCCTTTCCAGGAAGGTGTTTGTCTCAAGGGCTGATGGAGGCCTGGCTGATTTCCTCCAACTGAGGACAGCTCTGAGAGACAGTGTAGCTCCTCAACTCCAGTAGGAAAAGCAGAGGCTGTTCTGGAGTCTGGCTGAGAGACCGTTCTGCCCAATTCTTTCTGTTTCTACCCTCACAGGTGCTGTTTAATAAACATCCTTTTCCCTAAACTCTGTGTCTGGATCTGTGTTCCAATGAATCCAAACTATGACAATTACTTATCAAGCATCAATGAACACAGTAAAGACCCCTCTTCTGGCTCTTATGTTCCAGGGGCAACAAGAGATAATAAACACATGGCTATATCATGGATTCGGATGCACGCACGTACAGTCATCCGATGTCCAGTCAGGACTGTGACGAAGGACTCTTGAACTCTTCAGATGGAAGTGGGAGAAGGTGCAAACACAGATTTGAAAGTCAGGACATGTTTGTTGTCCAAAGCATGAGAAAGGTGCAGGAAGGACCTAGACTGCTAACCTCCAAGCTAACATTCTCTCAGCGTCCCCAACTACCAGCAGCCACAGGAGTGGAGTCTAGCTGAGGAGCGAGGGTGGGGGACTTCATCTCCTGACCTGTTCCCTCCCCCTCTACCAGTAGAGTCAAAGCCCGCCTCCAGCCCCATCCTGAGTCCCATCCTCTCCCTGCTCTGTTCCTAGTGTCCCACTGAAACTTTTCTGCTTTTCCCAGTCTCTGTAGGCCGTAAGCCTCCTCCCTTGGGCCCTAGCAGACATCAGAACAGGATCCTTTACGTGGAGAAAGAGTAATACTCTTACACTGTTGGTGGGAATGCACCTGGTGCAGCCACTCTGGAAAACAGTATGGAGGCGCCTCACAAAGTTGAAAATAGAGCTACCCTATGACCCAGGAATTGCACAACTGGGTATTTACCCCCAAAACACAGATGTAGTGAAAAGGAGGGGCACATGCACCCGCAATGTCATTGTCCAGGTCAGGTCAGAACGGGGGTCCTCGGAGACACCCCAGACTCAGACCATTGTCCTTACTCAGGCCCCCCTCAGCTGGAGTGCTCCAGGGGCCCTCTGTGGGGGTGCCTCATGTCCCGCACCCCTCTTCGTGGCAGCCTCTGTGCTGGAGACCAGCATGCCTGCCTCGGCCTTTGGGGGCC
>NW_027825849.1:0-273 GCF_054177405.1 Leptonychotes weddellii | reverse complement strand
ACACACATGCACACACCTGCGTGTGCTTGCACACTCGTGCACCGATATGCATACATCCACACCTGAACACATATACACCTGCACGTGCCTGCATGCGCACACAGGCACACACGTGCACACACACACAACTGTACGTGCTGCATGCATGCTCGTGCACCTGTGTACACACACGCACACACCTGCACACATGCACACACACGTGCACACCCTTGCAGTACAAGTGGCCAGCAGGTGGTCTGAGGAGAGGCTCTCCCCAGGTGCCAGGGCTTCCTC
>NW_027825848.1:0-273 GCF_054177405.1 Leptonychotes weddellii | reverse complement strand
GTCCACGTCTGGAGATCTACTGTTCTGTCCGCTGCCCCTTGCCCTCAGGGAGCTCCAGGAACTCAATGTTTCTGTTCTCATTCCAACTCAAGATGTCATACTTTGAAGGACACAGACCTTTATTTTGTCCTAGATGGCCTGAGTCAAATGTAGGATGAATCCACGTAAATAAACACTTGGCCAAGTTGATCCAGCATTTAGTGGACACAAATGTGGGGCAGGTGCTCTAAACCTGTAGGAGCTTTCCCTTCTTCATGTATCTAGAATTCTCTC
>NW_027825847.1:0-273 GCF_054177405.1 Leptonychotes weddellii | reverse complement strand
CTACAACTTCACTAGTCTTGAACACCAGTCTTTAAAGATGAGCAATATCAATAAGGAGAAACAGAATGAACAACTGAAAATATTAACAAGTTAGATTTGACAAGATTGCACTTCAGTTAGTCATGACAAGATACTATGAGAAGTTTTGTCTTCCCAAATGCATAAGTAAAATCTCCACTCACCTTACATAAGACCTTGTCGCACAGCCACCTCCTATTAGAAAGGATACTGTGTGTTGATGTGCTATAAAGCATAGTCTATAACACTTGGTTA
>NW_027825846.1:0-273 GCF_054177405.1 Leptonychotes weddellii | reverse complement strand
CCAGAGCCCCCGCAGACATGGCCTGGGAGGTTCGGGAAGGCGTCTGAAAGCTGGGGTGGGGTCCCCCAGGGCCACGGAAGGGGGACTCCTCCCAACGCGCCCACCGCAGAGGACACCGCCAGCCAGAGCCAGGACAGAAGGGAAGAGAGGCGCCCCATGTGCCCACTGGGAAGGCAGGACCCTCGGTGCCAGAGAGCATCGGGGCGTCAGGATCTCTGGGCCCCCTGGGCCCTCCTGCCCCCACTCGGGAGGTCTCGGCCTCAGCTGCTCCCT
>NW_027825845.1:0-273 GCF_054177405.1 Leptonychotes weddellii | reverse complement strand
GCTTAATGACTGAGCCACCCAGGCGCCCCTAGAGGAACTTTTTCCTCTGAATGTAAATGCCAGTAATAACAGTTTACTAGTTACTAATATTTCTTTTAGAAAGTAAGCTTGCTAGTAATTTCAGACTTGGAAACTTGTTAAAGATTAATCATTAGCTAGAGAAACTCAGATGCAAGTAATTTTTTTTTTATTTTTTTTTTATTCTTATGTTAATCCCCATACATTACATCATTAGTTCTAGATGAAGTGTTCCATGATTCATTGTTCGCGCAC
>NW_027825844.1:0-273 GCF_054177405.1 Leptonychotes weddellii | reverse complement strand
CTTACTGGGAGGGGGAGGACGGCAGGACTGGTACCCGTGGGATGGGCGCAGGTGTGTAAAGACTGTCGAGGGCCGGTTTCCCAGCCCACGCAGGTGGGGCTTCGAGGAACAGTGAGCACGTCCGTCAGGCACGCTCGCCCTCCAGGGCAAAGGCTGCTTGCAAGCTGAACAAGGGAGCGTCCCTCAGACAGCAGGCGGGGGCCGGGACGTGCCAGGAGACCGGGACCACAGGACAGCGGGGAGGGCAGCGGTGAGAGGGGGCAGTGCCCGAGG
>NW_027825843.1:0-273 GCF_054177405.1 Leptonychotes weddellii | reverse complement strand
TTTTTGGTATTGATAATTTGTGTCTTTTTTTTAAATTCTGGTAAAACATTTATTACTTTTCTTGATCTTTTCAGAGAACTGGCTTTTGGTTTCATTGGTTCATTTTTTTTTCCTCTGTTTGCTTTAGTATTTATTCGTTATTTTCTAGATTCTTAAGGTGGAAGCTTAGATCATTGATTTTAAACCTTTTTTCTTTCCTAATAGAAGCTTTTAATATTATAAATAATTTTAATTTTTTCATTTGGACATGCCAGAGATACCATTAAAAAGAAC
>NW_027825842.1:0-273 GCF_054177405.1 Leptonychotes weddellii | reverse complement strand
TGGGATACTAGAACATTCAAATATGGGTAAGTTTTATTCTAGATGTAATTTGAATGAAAAATCTATATGCTTTATTTAATTAAATCTCTTAGTCAAATGAAATATAAACATGTTTATTTTTGCAAGAGTAAAACTCTGCATTAATTAATATGATCGTGAGAACTATAATTTTAACACATAAAGATAATTACTAAGAAATTTCAGGTAAATAAATAAGGAAAGAGTGTCAGTTAATATGCATAATAAGAGAATATATTAGCCAGATTACTTTAG
>NW_027825841.1:0-273 GCF_054177405.1 Leptonychotes weddellii | reverse complement strand
GTTTTATATTTTATATTTTTTTTATTTCCTCTAGCATTTCTTTTTGGTTTCTTCTTAGAATTTCCATCTCTCTCCATACATTACTCATCTGATCTTGTATGCAACATGGTTTATCCATTAGAGCCCTTCACATATATATTAATCATTGCTTTAAATTCCTGGTGTGATAAGCCCCAAATCCCTGCCATATCTGAGTTTGGTCCTGATGCTTGCTCTGTCCCTTCCAACTAACTGTGTTTTTTGCCTCTTAGCATGTCTTGTAATTTTTTTTTC
>NW_027825840.1:0-273 GCF_054177405.1 Leptonychotes weddellii | reverse complement strand
AAGAAACAGACTCTTAACTATAAAGAATAAACTGATGGTTACCAAAGGGGCAGTGGTTAGGAGGATGGGTTAAATAGGTGATCAAGATTAAAGAGTACACTAATCATGATGAGCACTGAGTAATGTATAGAATTGTTGAATCCCTATATTGTACACCTGAAATTAACACTGTGTGTTAACTATTCTAAAATAAAAACTGAATAATTCAGCTATCCACTTTCTGCAAGATATTTGCTTTATTTTATTTTTTAAAGATTTTATTTTTACTGGGGC
>NW_027825839.1:0-2486 GCF_054177405.1 Leptonychotes weddellii | reverse complement strand
TTTTTTTTTAAAGATTTTATTTATTTATTTGAGACAGAGAGAATGAAAGAGAGAGAGCACATGAGAGGGGGGAGGGTCAGAGGGAGAAGCAGGCTCCCTGCCGAGCAGGGAGCCCGATGCGGGACTCGATCCAGGGACTCCAGGATCATGACCTGAGCCGAAAGCAGTCGCTTAACCAACTGAGCCACCCAGGCGCCCTAAGCATCCGATTCTTGATCTTCGCTCAGGTCTTGATCACAGGGTCATGAGTTCAAGCTTTGCATCGGGCTCCATGCTGACTGTGGAGCCTGCTGAAAAAAAAGTTGCTGCCAGGGCACCTGGGTGGCTCAGTTGGTTAAGCAACTGCCTTCGGCTCAGGTCATGATCCTGGAGTCCCGGGATGGAGTCCCGCATTGGGCTCCCTGCTCAGCGGGGAGTCTGCTTCTCCCTCTGACCCTCCCCCCTCTCATGTACTTTCTCTCATTCTCGCTCTCTCAAATAAATAAATAAATCTTTAAAAAAAAAAAAGTTGCTGCCATAGTTTTACACCTTGTATTTACTTTGGCTTTTTTTTTAACTTTGCAAATCAACTTAATTGCAACATAATTTGCATATGACAAAATATGCTTATATATCTTTTTAAACTATTTAATCCATACATTATGACAAAGGTCTACACAAATGTCTACATCTATATTGTCTATATTGGCGCAATCATATATAGTACTTTTCCATAACCCCGGAAGTTTCTTTTTGCTTCTCTGCAGTCAACCCCCACCATCTGGCCCTGGGCAACCACTGATCTGCTCTCTGTCACTTTACTTTTTTTATTTTTTAATTTTTTTAAAAGATTTTATTTATTTATTTGACTGAGAGAGACACAGCGAGAGAGAGGGAACACAAGCAGGGGAGTGGGGGAGGGAGAAGCAGGTTTCCCGCCGAGCAGGGAGCCCGATGCGGGGCTCGATCCCAGGACCCCGGGATCATGACCAGAGCCGAAGGCAGACGCTTAACGACTGAGCCACACAGGCACTCCTCTCTGTCACTTTAAATATGCTTTGTCTTTTCTAGACTTTCATATAAATGCGATATACTATATGCCCTCTTTTGTTTGCAATTTGTTTGTTTTGGTGAGTTTAATGGTTTTAGATTCATCCACGTTGTTGCATGTGTCAGACGTTGTTTCTTTTTATTGCCAAGTGGCATTCCATTGAATGAATACACCACAATGTTTATCATTGTCTTGTGGTTTTCAGCTTTTGACTTCTATGAATATGTTATGTACTCATAACAAATCACCACAAAACTTAGTGATCTATTTTTTTTTTTTTAAATTTTTTTCCTCATTAAACTTTTGTTTTAATGGGTCTCAAAATTCTGTGACAGATTTTTGGTCAAGTTGTTTCCATTAAAAAGTACTGATTTTAAAAACTAGTAACTTAAAACTGCTACACACACAAAAAACCCGAAATGGTCCACAAAATAGTCTCCTTTCTTTCTGAAGATTTTATGACCCATTGTTATCATGAATGAGTCTTTTACTCTTAAACTTAAATGGCCAACTGACACAAACAGTTCTGAGGCCGTGCTTCCACCACTGATTAAGACTGGGATGGGCAGGTATTGGGGATACTATTCATTCAAAGCCTTCTGAGCTTTCTGGGCAGACTTGGTGACCTTGCCAGCTCCAGCTGCCGTCTTGTCCACTGCTTTGATGGCACCCACAGCAACCGTCTGTCCCATGTCATGAACAGCAAAACGGCCCAGAGGAGGAGAGTCAGAGAAGCTCTCAACACTCATAGGCTTGCCAGGAACCGTATCAACAATGGCAGCATCACCAGATTTCAAGAACTTGGGACCAGCTTCCAGCTTTTTTCCAGAACGACAATCTATCTTCTCCTTCAGCTCAGCAAACTTGCAAGCAACGTGAGCTGTGTGACAATCCAGCACTGATTTGGCCTGGATGGTTCAGGATAATCACCTGAGCCGTGAAGCCAGCTGCTTCCACTGGTGGGTCATTTTTGCTGTCACCAGCCACATTGCCACGACGAACATCTTTGACAGTACGTTCTTGACACTGAAGTCCACATTGTCCCCAGGAAGAGCCTCACTCAAAGCTTCACGATGCATTTCAACAGACTTTACTTCACTTGTAACATTGACTGGAGCAAAGGTGACCATCATGCCAGGTTTAAGGACAGAAGTCTCCACTTGGCCCACAGGGACAGTACCAATACCACCAATTTTGTAGATGTCCTAGAGAGGCAGACTTAAGGACTTGTCAGTTGGATGAGCTGGTGGCAGATTGCAACCCAGAGCTTCAAGCCGTGTCGTTCCACTGGCATTCCCATCTTTACGGGTGATTTTCCATCCCTTGAGTCAAGGCATGTTAGCACTTGGCTCCAGCATGTTGTCACCATTCCAACCAGAAATTGGCACAAATGCTACTGTGTCGGGGTTGTAGCCAATTTTCTTAATGTACGTGCTGACTTCTGTAACGATTTCCT
>NW_027825838.1:0-273 GCF_054177405.1 Leptonychotes weddellii | reverse complement strand
CCTATCCAGCTGAATTCCTGAGAGGAGACGAAATCCAGGTCTCCTACTCCTCCGCCATCTTGCTCCGCCCCCCCTACATAAAGTGATTTAACCAGATAATTATTAAGTAATACAAAGCTTCAGGGTGAACACCCATTTTGCATCGATGTGAATTAAGAGTTCACAATAAAAGGTTCTTCCATGGTTATTTGCCAAACAATTCAAAATCTGTTTGTGCTGAAAGAAATAGTTTAATTTTGTAGTTGCTCGCTGGATTTTTACAATGGGGAGGCT
>NW_027825837.1:0-273 GCF_054177405.1 Leptonychotes weddellii | reverse complement strand
AAAGTCCCCCACTATTACTGTATTGTTGTTGATGTGTTTCTTTGCTTTTGTTATTAATTGGCTTATATAATTGGCTGTTCCCATGTTAGGGACATAGATATTTACAATTGTTAGACCTTCTTTTTGGATAGACCCTTTAAGTGTGATGTAGTGTCCTTCTTCATCTCTTATTGTAGTCTTTGGTTTAAAATCTAATTTGTCTGATATAAGGATTGCCCCCCACCCCCCAGCTTTCTTTTGGTGTCCATTAGCAGGGTAAATTATTTTCCACCC
>NW_027825836.1:0-273 GCF_054177405.1 Leptonychotes weddellii | reverse complement strand
GGGTGGGGCAGGAGGACCTCTTCATGAGCCTGACTGCTGTGGTGCGTGGTCATCATTTGTTAGATACAAGGCCCTATGAGATAGGACTACACCTGTGCTGGAGGGCAGAACTTCTCAGGCAAGTTAGCTCACCTCTTGGAGCTTCCTTTTACTTCCTTTTACTCTAAAGTAGAGAGCAAAACCTCCTCCTGAGGGGTTAGCGGGGGCTGATGGCTAGGGCATGGGTTCTCAATCTGAGTGTTCATCAGGATTTCCTGGGGGATTTGTGACACC
>NW_027825835.1:0-273 GCF_054177405.1 Leptonychotes weddellii | reverse complement strand
ACTTTCATTAGAACCAAATTAGCTTTATTTTGTAGAAACATAAGGCAAGAATTTGTCTTATAGTTCAGACATTCTTTTTTTTTTTTAAGATTTTATTTATTTATTTATTTATTTGAGAGAAAGAGAGAGAGACAGAGAAACAGCATGAGAGGGGAGAGGGTCAGAGGGAGAAGCAGACTCCCCGCTGAGCCGGGAGCCCAATGTGGGACTCGATCCCAGGACTCCGGGATCATGACCTGAACCGAAGGCAGTTGCTTAACCAACTGAGCCACC
>NW_027825834.1:0-273 GCF_054177405.1 Leptonychotes weddellii | reverse complement strand
TTTCTCTCTGTTCTTTAGATTGCATAATGTCTGTCAATCTATCTTCAAGTTCATTGATCCTTCTGCTAGTTAAATCTACTGTTGAGCCCCTTTGGTGAATTTTTTATTTCAGTTATTATACTTTTCAACTCCAGAATTTCTATCTGGTGCTTTTTTATAATTTCTATCTCTTTATTGATATTCTTCATTTGGTGTGACACTTATATCATACTTTATTTATTTAAACATGGTTTCCTTTAGTTCTTTGAACATATTTATAATGCTGCTTAGAAG
>NW_027825833.1:0-273 GCF_054177405.1 Leptonychotes weddellii | reverse complement strand
AATGTTTCCAGGGAAAGCCTGTCCTGTGAGGCGACCCCTGTGGGCTACCGTCTACATAATAATGAGTTTTGTTAGTTTGTTTTTTAATGCAGAAACGCGGCCAGCCATGTTTTCATCAGCCTCCACAGCGTTGTGGGTGGAACCTGGGCTGGCCCCAACCCCCATTCCCAGCGGAGGGGCTCCCGCCTTCCCTGAGTCCGTGGGACGGGAACTGTGCACCTCACCCCACTTGCCGCCGGGACCTTCTGCCCGCCCCTCGGGTGGGAGACCCCA
>NW_027825832.1:0-273 GCF_054177405.1 Leptonychotes weddellii | reverse complement strand
TGCTCATGCTCTCTCTCTATCTCTGTGTCTCAAATGAATAATAAAGTCTTAAAAAAAATAATCAATATGTTTAAAAAAAAAAAAAAGCACTGTACACTTGCCCTTCAGCAACACTACACATGGGGATTTGCTCAACTGTGCCTTTTACTTGGATGTCTTTCCCCACTCTCTCCACCTGCATAATTAGAAGTTAACCTCCCAGGGGTGCCTGGGTGGCTCAGTCGTTAAGCGTCTGCCTTTGGCTCAGGTCATGTTCCCAGGGTCCTGGGATCA
>NW_027825831.1:0-273 GCF_054177405.1 Leptonychotes weddellii | reverse complement strand
CACGGCCCTTTCACAAAATGGATATGCGTGAAATTTTCACAAATAATGATGTTTATAAAACAGACTTGTGGCTTAGAGTGTATTAGGTTGTTTGGAGAGGTGAATTAGCATCTTTTGTCTATTTGTGGTCTCCTGCGAGATGCTCAGGAATGCAGTGACCAATTCCTTTTCATGCTGTTGACAGAATTGCTTCTTATCCGCAAACAGATTCCCGTTGTCCTTTTATGCTGCCAGGCAGCTCTCCGCTACCCAGATGGCCAGAAACAGATTCTT
>NW_027825830.1:0-273 GCF_054177405.1 Leptonychotes weddellii | reverse complement strand
GCCTGGGTGGCTCAGTTGGTTAAGCGACTGCCTTCGGCTCAGGTCATGATCCTGGAGTCCCGGGATCGAGTCCTGCATCGGGCTCCCTGCTCGGCAGGGAGTCTGCTTCTCCCTCTGACCCTCCTCCCTCTCATGCTCTCTGTCTCTCATTCTCTCTGTCTCAAATAAATAAATAAAATCTTTAAAAAAAAAAAAAGAAAGAAAAGCTTGTTCTTGGGGCACCTGGGTGGCTCAGTTGGTTAAGCGCCCAACTCTTGATTTTCGCTCAGGTCA
>NW_027825829.1:0-273 GCF_054177405.1 Leptonychotes weddellii | reverse complement strand
TTAAATTCTTGTTTTCAGGTACAGGTGACACCTAAATTAAGAACCTAGAATAATTTTAGCTCTTTCCCGTCGCGGCTTGAGTGGTGTCAGTTCGCGGGTCTGGGAGACCCGAAAATTGAGAGCTTCTTGGCTCCCAGGCAGCTGCACCCAATGGCTCTGCGGCCATCACCATGCCACAAAATGAATATATTTTTTTTTTTCCAAAGATTTTATTTATTTATTTGAGAGAGAGAGAGTGAGAGAGAGAGCGCAAGAGGGGGGAGGGTTAGAGGG
>NW_027825828.1:0-2487 GCF_054177405.1 Leptonychotes weddellii | reverse complement strand
AGACGAACCATGAGAGACGATGGACTCTGAAAAACAAACTGAGGGTTCTAGAGGGGAGGGGGGTGGGAGGATGGGTTAGCCTGGTGATGGGTATTGAGGAGGGCACATTCTGCATGGAGCACTGGGTGTTATGCACAAACAGTGAATCATGGAACACTTCATCTAAAACTAATGATGTAATGTATGGGGATTAACATAAGAATAAAAAAAAAAAAGTCCTAGTGGCATAAAATAACTTATTGGGAAAGATTATATCTATGTGTTAGAGGGAACATTTCAATAAAAACAGATTCTTTTTTAAAAAAAAAAAAAGAAAGAAAGAAAGAAATTCTGTCTGAGTTGCCAGCCTACCAGGCTGCCCTACTGACTTTGTACTTGCCAGTCACCACAATCATGTAAGCCAATTTTTAAAAATAAATCTATTAGGGCGCCTGGGTGGCTCAGTTGGTTAAGCGACTGCCTGCGGCTCAGGTCATGATCCTGGAGTCCGGGGATCGAGTCCCGCATCGGGCTCCCTGCTCGGCAGGGAGTCTGCTTCTCCCTCTGACCCTCCTCCCTCTCATGCTCTCTGTCTCTCATTCTTTCTGTCTCAAATAAATAAATAAAATCTTAAAAAAAAAAATAAAAATAAATCTATTAAATGCATATGTGTGTATTATGCATGTATATATATATAATAGACTTACATATATGGAGTACATATGTATATACACACATATACATATATATACATACATATTCTTTACACACACGTATATATCGTACACACATATATACATCCCATACTCATATATATATATCCTATACACACATATATATCCCCCCCCCACATCTATATATTCTATTCTTTGGAGAATGCTGGTTAATAAAACATTAAATGAGACAATGCATGCAAAATACTTAGCATGATTCCTACACTTACCAAGAGGTCCACAAATGATAGTTTGACTTTGTAAGTTATTCAAAAACAAAAATTGAGGGTTGGGCTCCAACTTTCCAGAAAGGCTATGGACAAATTGAACTGCAACCTGCATTCTCAAGAAACAAAACAGAGAAAAGCAAAAACAGGAAATGAAAACTGTGCAATGTCTATTAACCATCTTGGTCAGGGTTATACAAAGTTTTCTTCCCACAGATCAATGTTGGAAAGAAAGATAAATCTGAAGAGGGATGAGAAGCTTAGCAGCTATTAGACATTTCACTTGGGGAAGCTAAGTTATTATTTTATGTTTCTGAGGGAATATCAAAACCTTTAGGATAAAGACCACTTAGATAGACTAGGTTCTGGTTTTTCTTCCTTGTAAATAGTTTCATTTCATGTAGTACTGCACTAAATTAGCCTTTCATTCTTTCTTCTTTCTTTCTTTCTTTCTTTCTTTCTTTCTTTCTTTCTTTCTTTCTTTCTTTCTTTCTTTCTTTCTTTCTTTCTTTCTTTCTTTCTTCTCCTTCCTTCCTTCCTTCCTTCCTTCCTTCCTTCCTTCCTTCCTTCCTTCCTTTTCTTTAGGAAGAGAGAGAGAGAGAATACAAGCTGGAGGTGGGGGGCGAGGGGCACAGTGATAGGGAGAGAGAGAATCTTAAGCAGGCTCCATGTCCAGTGCAGAGCCTGATGTGGGGCTTGATCTCATGACCCTGAGATCATGACCTTAGCCAAAATCAAGACTTGGATGCTCAACTGACTGAGCCACCAAGGTGCCCCTAAATTAGTCTTTCTTAAGTAATTTTTACCCTAAAATACTAATAAAATCTAAGTAGTAAGAGACATTCCCAAGGATATCTCCCATCACCACCATATTTATTATTCCCAGAAGTTGTAGCCAGTGAAGTAACCCAAGTAACAGAAATGAGAAGTACAAAATTTTCAGAGGAAGAGATAAAAGTATGAGTTGTGGATGATACAATTTTCTTCCTAGGTCTAATGTAATACTATTACAACACAAAAGGAAGTTTACAAAGAGTTAAAGAAAAATCTAACATGTAGTTCTTATCTAACAGACTGAACAGATGGGAAAATGGGAGTAATGTGTGGGAGGGTATACCTTATTAGATAACAAACAATCCTAAAATTTGTATGGAATCAGAAAAGGCCCCGAATCACCAAGGAAATGTTGAAAAAGAAAAACAAAGCTGGGGGCATCATGTTGCCTGATTTCAAGCTATGTTACAAAGCTGTGAAATCCAAGACAGCATGGTACTGGCACAAAAACAAACATATAAACCAATGGAACAGAATAGAGAGCCCAGATTTGGACCCTTAACTCTATGGTCAAATAATCTTCGACAAAGCAGGAAAAAATATGCAATGGAAAAAAGACAGTCTCTTCAATAAATGGTGCTGGGAAAATTGGACAGCTATATACAGAAGAATGAAACTTGACCATTCTCTAACACCATACACAAAGATAAACTCAAAATGGATGAAAGACCTCAATGTGAGACAGGAATCCATCAAAATCCTAGAGGAGAACATAGGCAGTAACCTCTTTGACA
>NW_027825827.1:0-273 GCF_054177405.1 Leptonychotes weddellii | reverse complement strand
GAGAAGAAGGCTTTCCTGTCCTTGGATGCGCGGAGGTTGGCCGGCTGGCCAGAAGAAGTGTTGTCCAGCCCAGTGTGGTCACCCTGCGGATGCATCGCTAAGACGGTAAGTCTTCCATCGTCTCAGGTGTAGACATTGACTGTAGGATTTCCTTCACCTGGCTGAGAGCCTGCCCGTCCACGTGTGCCTGCTGTCGTGAGGGGTGTGGCTCCAAGAGAGGATGGAGCGTTCCTCTTGCTCAGTGGCTTGGCTCTGGACGGTCGAGGCTGCTGG
>NW_027825826.1:0-273 GCF_054177405.1 Leptonychotes weddellii | reverse complement strand
AACTACAATTTTGGAAAATTGTTCGATTTAAATCCTGTTAAAATGCAGAGATAACAGAAAACACTCAAATCTATCTGGGTGCAGGCAGCAAAGGGGATGCTCAGGGACACCTGCATATAAGTGGTGGCTCTCAGATTTAGGCACAGAGAGCTGTAAAATGCATGGACTTTCTCCCTACCATTGGGTGAAGGAGCCTCAGAGCTTTGGATGGGGTTGGGTTGTTCTCCTATTGTTTTGCTTCATGTCTGCCTCGCTTTCAGTAAACATTTACTG
>NW_027825825.1:0-273 GCF_054177405.1 Leptonychotes weddellii | reverse complement strand
GGGAAGCCTGCTTCTCCCTCTCCCACTCCCCCTGCTTGTGTTCCTGCTCTAGCTATCTCTCTCTCTGTCAAATAAATAAATAAAATCTTTAAAAAAAAATAAGTCAAAGTATACAAATACATTTGCATATTTGTGTGTGTGTCTGTGTTTACACACATACATACAAAGATGTTTATTGTAGCATGGCTTTTAATTTTTTCTTTTTTAAAGACATATTTATTTGTTTGTTTATTTATTTAATAAAATGGGATTTTTTTCCTGTCCCTTGCCAGA
>NW_027825824.1:0-273 GCF_054177405.1 Leptonychotes weddellii | reverse complement strand
TGCCTGAAGCGCCACCCTGGCGCACTCTGCTCCGGGCCACGCACTCTGAGGGCCTGTGCCAACGCTGTGCAATGGGACTCCAACGGCAGGCATGCTGGCTGCCCGACATGCCACCAAAGTCCAGGCTCAGCCCTGAGGACCTCCGCGCCGTGAACACCCAGCTAAGGAGGGGAAACGCCTCGCAGACCCGGAGCCCTCCACGAGGCTCTCCGATGCAGAGGCCCTTGGGAGCTGCTGGGTCTGGTGCTGGGGCTGGTGCTGGTGCTGGTGGTC
>NW_027825823.1:0-273 GCF_054177405.1 Leptonychotes weddellii | reverse complement strand
ACAATGAATCATGGAACACTTCATCTAAAACTAATGATGTAATGTATGGGGATTAACATAAGAATAAAAAAAATAATAATAAAAAAAAGAAACTCACTTTATATAATACTATTTTGTATCTCTTTATGAGTCTCATTTGGTCTTTCTTAGATATATATATATAAACTATGTCACCTATGTAGATCACATGCTCTCCAATCTCTCTCTTTCCTGGGTAATCATTCCTAATCCCAAAATATGTTCCTCACCCTGTAATTGGCATTTAATGGAAAA
>NW_027825822.1:0-273 GCF_054177405.1 Leptonychotes weddellii | reverse complement strand
AGCTGGTTCTGAAGTTCAAATGGAAATAGGCCACGAACAAAATAATACTGAAAAAGAACAAAGTTGGAGGCCTTACATTTCTCTATTTCAGACTTTGCTACAAGGCTACACTAATCAAGACAGTGTTGTACTAGCATAAGGATACACGTAGATCGATGGAATGGAATTCAGGGTCCAGAAGTAAACCCATTCATGTAAGGTCCATTTGATTTCCAACAAGGATGCCGAGACAGTTAATGGGAAAAGAATAGTCTTTTCAGGAAGTGGTGCCAG
>NW_027825821.1:0-273 GCF_054177405.1 Leptonychotes weddellii | reverse complement strand
GGGCCCCACGCGGGGCTCAGTCTCACGACCCCGAGATCATGACCTGAGCTGAAATCGAGAGTTGGACGCTCAACGGACTGAGCCACCCAGGTGCCCCTAAAAGACTGTTCTTACATAAATGTGTACTTTGTGTGATTTTCCTTTGAATTCTGCACACAAATGTATCTAAGGTAGCTATCACAAAGCTATTAAAGTGCCCCAAACTTTTAAGACAACCTTATGTAACCAGTAACAGGAGAACTTTCTCAGCAGTGCGGCTGGGTGGTCTGGTGA
>NW_027825820.1:0-273 GCF_054177405.1 Leptonychotes weddellii | reverse complement strand
TTATCCAGGAATCAGTGTTACTGATAATCTGGTTTCCGTAGACAAAGCAGAAGGGGGCATGATGCCAAGATAATTGAGATATAATTCCAGAATGCCAGGCTGAGGATCAGGGAAAAAGACGTGTAGTTACTGGTCTGTTTAATTCCTTTTATTCTTATACCCTTGAAAGAATGGATTATTACCTTTGATTTTTTTTTTTAATTTCAGATGCCCACTTGAAAGTTGTGAAATTATCTACTTAGCAGGTGTACCTGCTTAATGGAGTTCTTTGAG
>NW_027825819.1:0-273 GCF_054177405.1 Leptonychotes weddellii | reverse complement strand
CCCAGCTGCTTGACCACGAGCTGCAGGAAACACAGCACGTAATGTAGGGGGTCACCTCGTGCAGGGTGCTGGCGCCCCAGAGGTCTCTCTACTCTTCGCTTCACACCGACGTGGGAAAAAATTCTAGTTTCTAAATTTCACTTCCTAAAAGGATGTTCAGCTTAATGGTGAGCTGAAGTTTGTTTTTCTTAAAAAGAATGCTTTTATTATCAAATAAAATCTTTGTCTCTCCTACCTTGCAAATGAACCTAAGTAACATGATTTTTTAAAAAA
>NW_027825818.1:0-273 GCF_054177405.1 Leptonychotes weddellii | reverse complement strand
ATTTCATTCATATATATATTTTATATATTTCATATATATTATATATATACTATATATATTATATATATAGTATATATATATATATATATTTGAATTCTAGTTCTAATTCTCTAAACTGATTTCATGACCCACTGAAGAGTTGGGGCCAACAGTTTAAAAACACTGCTCTTAAACTTAAAAATAAGCTTCAAGGAGTCCAACTTTTTAATCCCATTTACACGTGAACCCTCATTCTTAGGCCATGGTGGATAGTCAAATAATAATAATTTTTCA
>NW_027825817.1:0-2487 GCF_054177405.1 Leptonychotes weddellii | reverse complement strand
ACCATGACCTGAGCTGAAGGCAGACGCTTAACGACTGAGCCACCCAGGTGCCCCAAAGGCAGTTTTTTTGAGAATATACTGGAAAGTCCTCATGAACACATTCATAACAAATGCAAAAACACTCTTCATGTGGCTGTTACCAACCACTTCTGGAAAAAAACAGGGGCTGCAGACTATATTGTAAGAATATGGCATCAAATACACATAACATACAAAATATGTGTTTATTGACTGCTTTTGTTATCAGAAAGGCTTTCAGGCAACAATGGGCTACCAGTAGTTATGTTTTTGGGAAGTCAGAAGTTCTACATGGATTTTCAACTGTGCATTGTTCAAGGGTCGACTGTACAAGAAAACCGTTATAAAAATAATTCATTATTGGATTCACCCACTTTTGAATTTTGGAGCAATTTGGCCATATTGTCTAACTTGCCAAGAGAAGCAATCTTATACCAGAAAAATCTTAAGTATACTTAAAATATTAATTCTTAAATACATAAAGACACACACATCCAGAAAAAAAATATAATACACAAAATATAGCAAGATGGCATGAACTTGGGAAGAGTAGGCAAAAAAAGAAGGAAAAACAAGGATAGGGAAACTACTGGTAAAATTTATATGCGATTAGAGTCCACACCATCCTAGTTTACTATTTTGAAACTAAACTGAGGATGACTGATGTGCCTATAAAACTAAGTAACATTTTCATAAGTATATGTAAATGGTGTAGTTTATAATAAAGCTGTGGGTCTACATTTGCCTTATGAGTCACTACATATTTTCCAGTTTCTGAGAGCTCTAAGTAATGAATTTTTGCTCAGAAATAACTTTTTCCTCTGTAATGTTCAGTTATGATGAAGTTAGTTTCCAGTGCACTCAGATCAATTGAAAAAGGCCTACACACAGTTCTTTAGAAAGAGAGAGTAGAGCTCTTGCCTCTAGAAACCCAAGTCCTCCCATTAGGTGTCTTTTCTTCAGGGCTAGAAGAAATGCTACCACCACCTGAGTCCCATCTGGCCAATACACCCAGTCCACAAAGTGGGGCCAGAACCCACTCTTTACTCCTAGGTGCACTGACCAGCAGCACCCAGAGGAAGGAACGAATACAAATGGTCTCCCTTTCCTGGAGACCATAAAAACAATCCTCAAACATTCTCATTCTTGATGATTATATAGATAACCTGAGACATTTCAATTTTTAAAATTTTTTTAAAACTTTCATTTTAATTGCAGTATAATTAACAGTGTAATACTAGATTCAGGTATACAGGTGCATGCCTTAATCCCCATCACCTGTTTCGCCCATCCCCCCACCCACCTCCCCTCTGGGAACCATCCATTTGTTCTTGTTCTCTATAGTTGAGTCTGTTTCTTGATTTGTGTCTCTCTCTCTTATTTTTTTCCCCTTTGCTTGTTTGTTTTGTTTCTTAAATTCCACATCTGAATGAAATCATATGGTATTTGTCTTCCTCTGACTGACTTATTTCACCTACCCTAATACTCTCCAGCCATGTTGATGGCTGAGTAGTATTCCGTTGTTTGTATACGCCCCATCTTCTTTATCCATTCCTTAATCGATGGGCATCTGGGCTGCTTCCATATCTTAGCTACTGTAAATAATGCTTCTATAAACATAGAGGTGCGTGTATCCCTTTGAATTGGTGTTTTTGTATTCTATGGGTAAATACCCACAGTGTGATGGCTGGATCATAAGGTAGTGCGGGCTCTGCAATCAGATTATCTAGGTTTGAGTGCAGTTACTTTTGAGCTGTGGGCTGCCACTAGGTCAATAAATCTCTTCAAGATCCAATTTTCTGTTGTTAGAATGGACCAATCATAGAGTAAGATAGAGAATGTTTCTATACACAATAAGGGCTTCAATAACTAGCAATAATGCTAGTTATTATTACCTTAGTAGCAGCTATGGCACCATAAAAACTATAAAACCAAAAAATCTACATTTAAAAAAACCTTATTTTAGGGGCGTCTGGGTGGCTCAGTCATTTAAACATCCGACTCTTTTTTTTTTTTTGCACCATTATTGTTAATTTTATTTATTTATTTTTTTATTCTTATGTTAATCCCCATACATTACATCATTAGTTCTAGATGAAGTGTTCCATGATTCATTGTTTCTGCATAACTCCCAGTGCTCCATGCAGAACGTGCCCTCCTCAATACCCACCACCAGGCCAACCCATCCTCCCACCCCCCTCCCCTCTAGAACCCTCAGTTTGTTTTTCAGAATCCATCGTCTCTCATGGTTTGTCCACCCCTCCGATTTCCCCCGCTTCATTCTTCCCCTCCCGCTACCTTCTTCTTCTTCTTTTTTTTTTTCTTAACATATATTGCATTGTTTCAGAGGTACAGATCTGAGATTCAACAGTCTTGCACAATTCACAGCGCTTACCAGAGCACATACCCTCCCCAGTGTCTATCACCCAGTCACCCCATCCCTCCCACCCCACCCCCACTCCAGCAACA
>NW_027825816.1:0-273 GCF_054177405.1 Leptonychotes weddellii | reverse complement strand
TTTTTTTTTTTTTTAAGATTTTATTTATTTATTTGACAGAGAGAGACACAGTGAAAGAGGGAACACAAGCAGGGGGAGTGGAGAGGGAGAACAGGCTTCCCGCGGAGCAGGGAGCCCTATGTGGGGCTCGATCCCAGGAACCCGGGATCATGACCTGTGCAGAAGGCAGACGCTTAACGACTGAGCCACCCAGGCAACCCACTTTATAGTCACTATTAAAGCAAATCAAGACTAAGGGAAGATTATGGAAAACCTGGGTAATTTTTTTTTTTT
>NW_027825815.1:0-273 GCF_054177405.1 Leptonychotes weddellii | reverse complement strand
TATATGTATATTACATGTATATAATTATGTATATATGTACATATTGCATTTTAATTTTCTTTTCAAAATGCTACTTTTGGTATTTACATATTGGTATAATAGTATATATGTACTTTATAAATAAATTGCATATACTTAAGGTACATGTTCAAAAAATTTTGTCACAGATATGAAATGTTCTTAAAGTTTGAAAATTGCTAATCTACAGAAAAATATAATGTGGTATGTACCAGTGCTCCCCTATACTATTTAACTAAATAGCACAGTTGCTTT
>NW_027825814.1:0-273 GCF_054177405.1 Leptonychotes weddellii | reverse complement strand
AAATCCTGCAGTATGTTTCCTCTTTTGTTATTTGTACTCAATGATATATTTATAACATTCATGCATACTGTTGTATGATGCCACAGTTTATTAATTCTCAGCCCTTTGTATATGTAGTCATTGTGAAAATACACTTGTTTTTATATTATACATAAATTTATTCAGTCTACTATTAATGGAAATTAATTGTTTTGGTTTGAGACTGTCCAAATAGTGCTGCTAAGCACTTTCTGGTTCATGTCTTTTAGTATACACTGCACCCATGATTGTTAG
>NW_027825813.1:0-273 GCF_054177405.1 Leptonychotes weddellii | reverse complement strand
CCTGAATTGTACATTTTAAAATAGTAGTATGCTAGGGGCGCCTGGGTGGCTCAGTCATTAAGCGTCTGCGTTCAGCTCAGGTCATGATCCCAGGGTCCTGGGATCAAGCCCCGCATCGGGCTCCCTGCTCAGCCAGGAGCCTGCTTCTCCCTCTCCCACTCCCCCTGCTTGTGATCCCTCTCTAGCTGTCTCTCTCTCTCTGTCAAATAAATAAATAAAATCTTTAAAAAAATAAAATAAAATAGTAGTATGCTGTGTGAATTATATCTCAAT
>NW_027825812.1:0-273 GCF_054177405.1 Leptonychotes weddellii | reverse complement strand
CAGGGGCGCCTGGGTGGCTCAGTCGTTAAGCGTCTGCCTTCGGCTCAGGTCATGATCCCGGAGTCCTAGGATCGAGCCCTGCATCGGGCTCCCTGCTGAGCGGCAGGCCTGCTTCTCCCTCTCCCCCTGCTTGTGTTCCCTCCCTCACTGTGTCTCTCTCTGTCAAATGGATAAATAAAATCTTTAAAAAAAAAAAAAAGAAATGATTACTACAATAAAATTAGCTAACCCATCCATCACCTCGCATAGTTACAAATTTTTTTTTTCTTTCTT
>NW_027825811.1:0-273 GCF_054177405.1 Leptonychotes weddellii | reverse complement strand
GGGAGTGGGAGAGGGAGAAGCAGGCTTCCCGCGGAGCAGGGAGCCCGATGCGGGGCTCGATCCCAGGACCTGGAATCATGACCTGAGCCGAAGGCAGACGCTTAACGACTGAGCCACCCAGGTGCCCCATCAAAGTGTATCTCACATGCTGACATCGTTTCACGTAAGGATCCTTCTTCGACACAGGTATTTGGTATGCGTAGATAAAAGTGTCTCAAAATGTTTAGATCACATGCTACAGATTGAGACAATGAGCCAAGGAGTATGTTTGCT
>NW_027825810.1:0-273 GCF_054177405.1 Leptonychotes weddellii | reverse complement strand
TTTTTCTACAACTTCTATGAGAAAATGACAGACCCTTGACTACTCTGGCAGCTGCTAGACTTATACTTCTCTCAAAAATGAGAACTCGTGAATATAAAGGAAAAGTAAAATTTTTTTTTTTTTTTTAAAGATTTTTTATTTATTTGACAGAGAGAGATACAGCGAGAGAGGGAACACAAGCAGCGGGAGTGGGAGAGGGAGAAGCAGGCTTCCTGCCGAGCAGGGAGCCCGATGTGGGGCTCGATCCCAGGACCCTGGGACCATGACCTGAGC
>NW_027825809.1:0-273 GCF_054177405.1 Leptonychotes weddellii | reverse complement strand
TTTGTCTTTGGGTTTTTCTTATCTATAAATTGCCTCTGCATGTTCCTTGTTCACTTTTCTAATTAGAGTCTTACCATTTCCTTGTTTGATAACCTGGAAAATTTTAGATTTTATCCATTATTGTTTTTTTTTTAAATTAGAAATGCAAGTATCTTCTCTTAATCTTATACTTAAGTTGTTCTTTTTTGCTTCACTAAGAAGATTTAATTTTGGTGTTATCTTTATAATTTCTACTCATAGTTTTACTTAAAAGGATATTTTCTCTTGTGGTTA
>NW_027825808.1:0-273 GCF_054177405.1 Leptonychotes weddellii | reverse complement strand
GGAGTGGGAGAGGGAGAAGCAGGCTTCCCGCGGAGCAGGGAGCCCGATGCGGGGCTCGATCCCAGGACCCTGGGATCATGACCTGAGCCGAAGGCAGACGCTTAACGACTGAGCCACCCAGGTGCCCCATCAAAGTGTATCTCACATGCTGACATCGTTTCACGTAAGGATCCTTCTTCGACACAGGTATTTGGTATGCGTAGATAAAAGTGTCTCAAAATGTTTAGATCACATGCTACAGATTGAGACAATGAGCCAAGGAGTATGTTTGCT
>NW_027825807.1:0-273 GCF_054177405.1 Leptonychotes weddellii | reverse complement strand
CCCCGCCCACTGGCTGCCCGCCCCGCGCTGGCCGCGCCTGCCCCAGACCCTATAAGGCCTGGCAGCCGACAGCAGAGCCGGCAGCGGGCTGTGCCTCCGGGGCTCCAAAGGGCCCTCACGCACTCCAGGTGAGCAATGCCAGGGTGAGGCTGGGGGTGTGGTCGGGGGGCCGCCTGGCTTACGGGCGTGGGGCAGGAGGCCTGGGGGCCCCCTATTTACACACCCTCTCCGCCCCCCTTCCAGCTGCTTAGAGTTTTATTACCATGTCCGCCC
>NW_027825806.1:0-2488 GCF_054177405.1 Leptonychotes weddellii | reverse complement strand
TAAAATCTTTAAAAAAAAATAATAAAAATAAAAAAAAAAAAGATATAAGTTGGCATAATGAGTTTTAGCCTGAAGGCGGAGCATAATCTACCGAATATAGAGAAAGATAAATTTGGCTACTCAGGTATTACCATTGTAATTTTAATATGTGAAATTTCTCTAGCTTACTTAGGTGTTTTGTTATCAGCTTCTAGCTTACCTATATATTTCAGAATGGACATATATCTCTAGGATTAATAAAGTATTTTTTTTTAAAGATTTTATTTATTTATTTGAGAGAGAGAGAATGAGAGACAGAGAGCATGAGAGGGAAGGGGGCAGAGGGAGAAGCAGACCCCCAGCTGAGCAGGGAGCCCGATGCGGGACTCGATCCCGGGACTCCAGGATCATGACCTGAGCCGAAGGCAGTCGCTTAACCAACTGAGCCACCCAGGCGCCCTAATAAAGTATTTTAATGGAAATATGTTTCATACTTTTCTTTCTGGAACATTTCTAAGAAAAAGATGTTGTGATCTCTCAAAAGTGAATGAAATATCATTGACTTTACAATAACATTCCCAGGAATAGATTTAAAAAATAATTTTCCTTTTGGTAGTGGATATTAGAAGTAGCGTGTGGAATGAGATCTAAAATCTGTTGTCTATAGGTACTGTAATCTGCTTTAGACCAGGGTTTCTCAACTTTAGCACTGTTGACATTTTGGATTAGAAAACTCCTTGTTGGGGTGCCTGGGTGGCTCAGTCGTTAAGCGTGTGCCTTCAGCTCAGGTCATAATCCAGGGTCCTGGGATCGAACCCCGCATCAGGCTCCCTGCTCAGCATGGAGCCTGCTTCTCCCTCTCCCTCTGCCCCTCCACCTGCTTGTTCTCTCTCTCTATGTGTCAAATAAATAAATAAAATCTTTAAAAAAAAAAAAAGAAAACTCTTTGTTGTTAGAAGGCTGTCTGTGTATTGTAAAATGTTTGACAGCATCTTTGGCCTTTACCCACTAGATTCCAGTAGCACCTCTGAAGTTATAGAAACCAAAAATACTTCCAGACAATGGCAAATGTGCCTGTTTCATAACTGAGTATATACCAGTGTATTGGTTATTCATGGCTGTGTGTAATAAATTGCACCCAAACTTAGCTGTTTAAAACAACACACATGTATTATCTCCCAGTTTCTGTGGATCAAGAATTTAGAGGTGGCGTAAATTGGTCCTCTTCTTAAGAATCTCTCAAAAGGCTGCATTCAAGTTGTCAGCAAGAGCTGGGGTCTCATCTGAGGTTTCAACTGGAGAAAGATCTGTTTCTTAGTTCATCTTGTTATTGGCAGCATCTGGTTCTTGGTTCTTATACCGTGGTTCCTAGAGAGCTGGAAGGTCTCAGTTACCAGCTGACTATTGTCTGGAGGCCATACCATGTGGATCTCTTCCACTTGGAAGCTTTGTCCATCAAATTGTGCAAGCTGAGAAGGCAATACTGAGAATCTACTAACAAGACAGAAGTCACAATGCCACATAATCTAATCATAGAAGTGACATCCCTCAATGTCATTGTATTCTATTAGTAAGAATCAAGTTATAAAAGGGGATGGGATTACATTAGGCCATGACTACTAGGAAGTGGAAAATATTTGGGGGCCATCTTAGAGTCTGCTTATCACAATCAGATTGGCAAAACCTGACAGCTCATAAACTATGTCAATATTATTCAGTGTTCTGCTTTCTAGAACAATCACAACTGCTCTCCCCACATCCTAAATAACCGGTAAGGTATAAAGTATACAATTAGGATATAAAGACAGTTTAAAAACTAACCACCACATAGAGGGGAGGGGGTGGGGGGATGGGTTAGTCTGGTGATGGGTATTAAAGAGGGCACGTACAGAATGGAGCACTGGGTGTTATACGCAAACAATGAATCATGGAACACTACATCAAAAACTAATGATGTAATGTATGGTGATTAAAATAACATAATAAAATTTAAAAAAAGAAGTTTCAGATCTACAAGATAAATCTATATGATTTGGAGTGGCAGAATGCCTAGTGGGTGATGAAAAATACTGGTTTTAAAACAGGTTCAACACAGCAACTTCTTTGACCTTGGCCGCAGCAATTTTTGCTAGACACGTCTCCAAAGGCAAAAATGAACTATTGGGATTTCATCAAGATAAAAAGCTTTTGCACAGCAAAAAAACAGTCAACAAAACTAAAAGACAACCGACAGAATGGGAGAAGATATTTGCAAATGTCTTACCAGATAAAGGGCTAGTATCTAAAATCTATAAAGAACTTACCAAACTCGGGCGCCTGGGTGGCTCAGTTGGTTAAGCGACTGCCTTCGGCTCAGGTCATGATCCTGGAGTCCCGGGATCGAGTCCCGCATCGGGCTCCCTGCTCGGCAGGGAGTCTGCTTCTCCCTCTGACCCTCCTCCCTCTCATGCTCTCTGTCTCTCATTCTCTCTCTCAAAATAAATAAATAAAAAAAATCTTTAAAAAAAAA
>NW_027825805.1:6849-13487 GCF_054177405.1 Leptonychotes weddellii | reverse complement strand
TGAGTTAACCAGGAAATCAAAGAAGAACTTAAACAATTCGTGGAAACCAATGAGAATGAAAACACATTGGTCCAAAACCTATGGGATACTACAAAGGCGGTCCTAAGGGGGAAATACATAGCCATCCAAGCCTCACTCAAAAAAATAGAAAAATCCCGAATTCACCAAATAACATTACACCTTAAAGAACTGGAGAAAAAGCAACAAACAATGTCTAAGCCATGCATTAGAAGAGAAATAATTAAGATTAGAGCAGAGATCAATGAATTAGAAACCAGAAACACAGTAGATCAGATCAACGAAACTAGACGCTGGTTCTTTGAAAGAATTAATAAGATCGATAAACCACTGGCCAGACACATATCCAAAAGAAGAGAGAAAGGACCCAAATTAATAAAATCATGAATTAAAGGGGAGAGATCACAACTAACACCAAGGAAATAGAAACAATTATTAGAAATTATCATCAACAACTATATGCCAACAAATTAAGCAACCTGGAAGAAATGGATGCCTTCCTGGAAACCTATAAACTACCAAGACTGAAACAGGAAGAAGCTGATAACCTGAATAGGCCAATAACCAGTAACGAGATTGAAGCAGTGATCAAAAATCTCCCAAAAAAAGAGTTCAGGGCCTGATGGAGTCCCTGGGGAAGGCTACCAAACATTCAAAGAAGAAATAATACCTATTCTCCTGAAGCTGTTTCAAAAAATAGAAACAGAAGGAAAGCTTCCAAACTCATTCTATGAGGCCAGCATTACCTTAATCCCCAAACCAGGCAAAGACCCCATCAAAAGGGAGAATTTCAGACCAATACCTTGATGAATATGGATTCCAAAATTCTCAGCAAAATCCTAGCTAATAGGATCCAACAATACATTAAAAGGATCATCCACCACGACCAAGTGGGATTTATTATCCCCGGGATGAAAGGGTGGTTCAACATCCGCAAATCAATATGATAGAACATATTAATAAGAGGAGAGAGAAGAACCATATGGTCCTCTCAATTGATGCAGAAACCGCATTTGACAAAATACAGCATCCTTTCCTGATTAAAACTGTTCAGAGTATAGGGATAAAGGGAACATTCCTCAAGTTCATAAAATCCATCTATGAAAAACCCACAGCGAATATCATCCTCAATGGGGAAAAGCTGAGAGCCTTTCCCTTAAGATCAGGAACATGACAAGGATGCCCACTCTCACCACTATTGTTCAACATAGTACTAGAAGTCCTAGCAACAGCAATCAGACAACAAAAAGAAATAAAATATATTCAAATTGGCAAAGAAGAAGTCAAAGTCTCTCTCTTCGCAGATGACATGACACTTTATGTGGAAAATCCAAGACTCCACCCCCAAATTACTAGAACTCATACAGCAATTCAGTAATGTGGCAGGATACAAAATCAATGCACAGAAGTCAGTTGCTTTCTTATACACTAACAACGCAACTGTAGAAAGAGAAATTAGAGAATCGATTCCATTTACAATAGCACCCAAAACCATGAGATACCTTGGAATAAACCTAACCAAAGAGGTAAAGGATCTATACTCTAGGAACCACAGAACACACATGAAAGAAATTGAAGAAGACACAAAAAGATGGAAAAACATTCCATGCTCATGGATCGGAAGAATAAATATTGTTCTCAGAGACTTTAAGCAGCATTTAACACACCCAGTGTTTAGTGTCATTTGCAGATGGGCTCTGCTCTGAGCAAAACAGAGCACCTGGAAAACCAAAGGAGCTCTAGGGTAAGAGGAAAAACTGAGGGCCAGACACACCTGAGTGTGCATCCATGCTCTGCCACTTACCAGCTGGGTGGCCTTGGTGCTATCCGCTCACCTCCTCGAAATTCGGCCCCACCAGATCCTAGGGTTTGGATGTGGACAGATGTGAGGGATCTCATCTTTCTAGGTCCTAGGTGGGTCTCCTTGGAAACAGGTCTCATTCACGCAGCAAACACTGATTGAGCACATATCATGTGCCAATTAATATGCTTGGCACTGGGCATTTGCACATGACAGAGCACCTTTGATAGCTGTGCTTTAGGGGCAGAGAGCAGAGACATTCTGGACTCCTAAGGACCTTGATTTTAACCACTCTGCCACTTAACAAAGAGATGACTTTAGGCTGATTATTTTACTCTGTGGCACCTCGTTTTCAATATCTACAAAATGAGAATAGGAGTCATCTTTTCCGATGTCTGTGATGATTAAAATAATGCAGGCAAAACCCCGACCACAGTCTTTGGGTCCAGCCTCTGCTCCACGAAGTGATGTAGTTCTTCTGCTGATTTCCTACAGACAGGACTCTGGGCATTAGGACTGCAATACCAGCTTCCCTGCTATACATTCACGTCATTTATTTTTCTGTTTATGGACCAGAGTTTACCCATCCATGCAATGAAAGGGGAGCTCTGCTTGCTGAGAAGAGCATGGGCTTTGGGGCCAGACTTGCACCAGAGGCCAGCCCTGCCCCTTACTGGTGGAATGGCCTTGGGCTACAGACCCTCTCAGGGCTCCTTTCCCTGGTGTCTCCCCACACAACTGTGAGCCTCATGCATGCCCCTGGCCATGTGTCATCTCTCAGGGAAGCACAATGGCCAGCAGGTGAGGCTCCACTGTCACTTAGCATGAATAAGGAAGGAAAGGGACAGAAGGCAGAAATTGGCAGCTGTGCCTGTAGATGGCATGAAATAGCGTAAACACATTCTTTTCTTTTTCTTTTTTTACTGAGTAATCTCTATGCCCAACATGGGGCTCAAACTCACAACCCCGCGATCAAGAGTCACATGCTCCGCCAACTGAGCCAGCCAGGCGCCCCAGAGTAAACTCATTCTTAACCGTGTTCAGGTGCCATGTAATCTACTGAGTGCCCAGGACACAGGGATGGGGTAGGGAGGAGGAGAAGGACCATGAGCAGGGTCACCTGCCCTATCTCCCCAGCATCCAACAGAAGCCCCTACACTGTTAGTGAAGCCTCAATAAATATTAGCATATGGATACATTCATTTATTTACTTAACCCTCATGGCCCTTTGTGTATAACCATCACTAGCGGGGGCAGGGGGATACTGAGGCCTAAGGCAGAAGTGCAGACCTCCACCCCGAGCTTCCCGCTACCCACCTTGCCAGGCTCAGAGCAACCTCATCCGGAGCAGCAGGGCTGTTGACTGGGATGACCCTCTCTCCCCACCTGTAGTTGTACAGAGCAGGAACCCCGGCTGCCCTCTCCCCCGAGCTACCCCAAGGCAGCACCTGCTTCCTCTGCAAAGCACACACCTGGCCCTCGCACTGACCACAGGGTACGTGTGGCTCATTCGGTCACACAGCCAGAGAAGCCCAGGAGACAAACTAAACGTGTGACAAAAGAGGTTTCCTTGACTGACTTGCCTGAGACCCCAGCGAATGTGTGCCTGAGCTGGGGTGTGCCGTCCCCCAGGTGGGAGAGCGGAGCAGTTAACCACCTCCCCAGGTGATCAGTCCCGATCCTGAGCAGCCCAAGACCAGTGCACGGCTTCAGTACCACCAGGTCCCACACGCATATGAGATCCTGCATGGGGCCAGGCTGCGTGTCTCCAAGATCTCCAGACAAACTCGGCCAGCGTGCAAAGCCCAGCCCCCCAACATGGGTGGATCTTGAAAACACTATCCTCCGCGAAAGAAGTCAGATGCAGAAGGTCATGTATCACACAACTATGCTCCTATAAAATGTCCAGAACAGGTAAATCCTTAACGAGGGCGATGTGTGGTTTCGAAGATGTGGCGAGAAGTAGGAGTGAGGGCTGCTAACAGATCTGGCCTCTCTTTTTGGGGGGGATGAAGGTGTTTGGGAATGAGACACACAGCACCTTGAAGGTGCTGAAGACATTTCCAATCCTACGTTTTATGTTATGTTGGCTTCACTTCGACAAAAACATACAATGTCCAATATGTTCGTATTATGCGACTCATAGCCAGTCGCTCAGGAATAAGAAATTCTTTCACTCCAAAAAAAAAAATTAACGGTTATGATTTTATTTTGTCTCTTCTCTGACTTCAAGGCTGCCCGCCCACTTCTTGGTTCTGATTTCCTACACTGAGTCTCCATCTCTCACGGACAGAGCTCCAGAAGTTTGAACTCAGGGCTCATGACCCCGGAACATTTTCCTCCAAAGACCACACACACTTGGGTCTTTCAGCCTCAGAGAGGAAGAGACTCTGCTATACCCTGGCCCATCGCGGCCCCAGCATGCCCGCAGGGAGGCTCACCACCTGCCAAGCCAGGGCGGCCACCACCCTCCAGTGGGCACTGCATCTCTTCTCCCAACCTGAGCAAGCGCACTCCAGTCTCTGGTGCCTTCCCACGTCCTGGGCTTGGGTGTGAAGCTCTCCTGCAAGTAAGCCTCCTTACCAGGTGCTCAGCCCTGCCCCTCTCCCTGGGCTCCCAGATGAGGCAGACACAGAGGGGGCCCACGGCTCTGCAGCCAGCTCATTCAAGGACCCTGTGAGGCTGGCTGGGCCGCTCTGCATCTTCTGTAAAATGGGGACAATGCTCGTGGGGGCCGAGAGGAGGCACGGCATATTCACTTCCAGGGGTGGGGTGCTCCTGGGGTCCAAGCAGGTGGAAAGGCCCAGGGGAGAGAGGGGGGAATGACTGGCTTTTCAAGAATACGAGGGTGCTAAATATAGCAGTTCTTCTAAGGATGATTTCACATTAAATCTGCCCAATTTACATGTCAAAACCTTGCTACCTCTCTTCCCCACCCCTACTAGCCTCAGGTAACCTGGAACAGATGCTCACAGCACATGCAAGAGTGAGCCATGGGTTTTAAGAAAAATCGGCCAAGTTCAGAGCCCATGAAGAAAGGAGTCCAGCTTACCAACGTGCAGACCTAGCCCCAGGCCCAGGAGAGACTTGCTCTGGGGATAACAGAGGCATTAAATGCACCTATGGGTGGGCTGGGAGAGGAGGTGCAGGGAGCAGAGGATGGGTGGAGGACATTCTCCCAATGTGGAGATCTTCCATGAATTTAAGGCAGCCTGTGGACATGAAGGTTTTACGCCTATGCTGAAAGCTGTGTGAGGCAGCCACAGAAATGAGGGAGGTCAGTGGTCAGACTCCAAGAGAAAGGAGTAAAAATGCCTTGTCTTTCTTAGGTGCTCAGTCCCCACCCAGACCTGGCCCCGCCTCCAGCCTCGATTTCCCCTAATATAGAGTATGGTCAGTTCTTTGACAGACTCTCGCTGGAAGTTTGACTAGGAAAATAATAAACACCTATTACTGGGACTTGAACTCAGATCTCCAAGACTCTGGAACAAAGCTCATTCCACCACAACACCATGTTATGGATATTTACCCTCACTTTCATCATTAATAAAAGAATAATGGGAGTCACGATAAAAAAATTTTGAAAACACCGATTTCAGGCTGCTGTTCCATGGCATCATCTTAATTAACCCTCACATCATTTTCCAGGGAATGCCCTGCTAATATCTAGTGTCCCATGGTACGATGATTAATAGCATCCCCATTTGTGCTCAGAAGTGGCCAGGTGTGAACAAGAGCTTCTATGACCATCCTCCCCACAGCAACACTCTAAGACATGCCTTATTACTGCTGCCTCTTTACAAGTGAGGTGATGGAAGCTCAGACAGATTATTTCAGCTAAGTGGCAGACCAGGATTCAAATTTAGTCTGTCTAAAATAGAGGCTGAGAGCTAATCTCTCCCCAAACATTTCCTCTCAAAATGGGTGGTTTTCAGATAATGTCCCTTAGCCCCTGGGCAGAGAGAGGCATTCCTTAGGATCCACCAGGGAACTCAGGAAAACCAGGAGGGTGGGGCTCAGGGGTCCTACCACCCCCACCGTGGGCAGACCCAACCCCTGCTATCTATTTTACAGAGGGAGAAGGAAGGTCTCTGCAAGAATTCCTTGGGGGAATAAAAAGTTTAATATTTAAAAATTTGAACAAAATGATTTCTTTATTTCTGTATCACCAGTACCTAGAACAATGCCGGGCCTGTGGGGTCCCAGTAAATGCTTCTCGAATAAATGACTGAAGGAACTCTAGTCATTACCTAGTAACTTCCCAGGCCGACAGCTGATTTGAACTGACTGACACAGACTTTCTAGTGACCGATTATATTCATGGCAAAATTCACTACCAAAATACTCATGTCAGAACGATCCACCCTAACTTCATAGGCTATATATAACATGGTCCCCCCACAGCTTCACTCCACTCCTATGGTAAGTGACCCCTCCAAATCCCAACATGGAAATACACAACAAAAAGTCCTAATTACAGAAGGAATCCTTGCGCTCACTTGGCCTTGGAGGTAAAAAGTATACCCATGGCAAGGTTATAAAGAGAAAGCATGAATACATATTGTCATCTGTTAACATTATCGAGCAAACCACATACTTTTTTTTTATTTTTTTATTTTATTTTTTTTTTAAAGATTTATTTATTTATTTATTTGAGACAGAGAGAATGAGAGAGGGAGAGCACATGAGAGGGGGGAGGGTCAGAGGCAGAAGCAGGCTCCCTGCCGAGCAGGGAGCCCGATGCGGGACTCGATCCAGGGACTCCAGGATCATGACCTGAGCCGAAGGCAGTCGCTTAACCAACTGAGCCACCCAGGCG
>NW_027825805.1:0-6749 GCF_054177405.1 Leptonychotes weddellii | reverse complement strand
CCACATACTTTTAATTTTCTTCTTAAGGCTTGCCTCTAATTAGCATGCATATTCTCTGACCCCCCCCAATGCCTGTATGTGCATCCATTATGTTTACCCAGTGCATAGACAATTTCTCATTCACTTGTTTTTCCCTTCATGCCAGGAGCCCCAGGTTTTAGGTTTTATTTGTATCTATTCCCCAGAGTTCCTGTGCGTACTTGGCACTGTGTAAAGACCCACTAAATATTAGATGGATGAATGGGTGCTTGAGGTCCAGGAATCCCCTGTGCTGGATCTCTCTGGAACCTGGGCTCTGGGTGCTCTGGAAGCACGGCAGTGCTTGGCTGGGATGCTGCCCGAGGGCAAATGGAAGGCGGGCTAATGCTGGAGCCAGAGGCACTCCTCGGATACCCCAGCTCAGACTGGGTTGGAGAATGCGAATGTCCCAGGCCAGGAGACATAAGGCAAATCACTGTGCCACTTACCCAGAGCCTGGAACAGAACGGCAGCATGCCAACTCTCAGTTCTGGAATGGCTGGGGAGCAGGATGCTTCACCAGCAGTCAGAGACAGAGTGGTAAACCAGAAGCCTGGTCATCCTGTAAGGCTGAGGTCCCAGTGTCTCCCTGGATTCTCCCAGTCTTAGCCTCCACCCGCCGCCTTTGGACGGGAACGGGAAGAAGGGAGGAATGAGAGGAGGAGGACGGGGAAAGTTGAGTCAGGAAAAGTGGCCTGCTCTCCAGCAGAACCCCAAATATGGAAGGATCTACCTGATGCAACCTGAGGAGTCCCCCTAATTCCTTAGCACATTGTGGCTCAGCCCTTGGTTAAACCCATTCAACACTTACTACCTTCCACGGCTGCCAAGACCTTTTTTTTTTCCTTGGTCCCCCCACAGCTTCACTCCACTCCTATGGTAAGTGACCCCTCCAAATCCCAGATTCTAATATGCCCTGGACATGGAACTGGAATGTACAAGAAATACCATCTTAGACGAAGAGCTGAAATGCTGGTAAACTATTTGTGGTTTATTGTCTAAAGTTTGGTGACTTTGCACAAACTAAACCATCAATAATTTCAATACCTCTGATCGGATTTCACAGAGCAGTATGTTTAACAAGCAACTTGGAAATTCAGGAAACTCACAAAATGCTAGGGGTCCAAAGAGAGAGCCCTTAGAGATCTTGTAATTGAGCATTTACTTACCAAATTATGAACCTGGACACTCTTTTATGAAACATCAGTTGGTGTTATATCAAAAGAGGTTTCCATCCTCAACCAAACTTGGAAGAAACTGGGTTAAACAGATGTCAAGCCTGCAGGACTTCTCAGAGCCTTTGATAGGATTATTCCCCTATGACATTCCAAAAAGTACAGACGCTCTCTCCACCTTCCCTGATATGGAATTCTTATTTTGTGGGTTACCACCTGGACTGATAGACTATGGTACACTCCATAGAGAAAACCTAATCTAATCAAATACCATCCTATTAAAGACAAGGAAACTCCCATTTACCAGCTCTGTAAACTTGAGCAAGCCACTGAAATGCTGTGAACTTTGGCTGCCTCTTCTGCAATCTGCATCCTGCAGAACCAAGTGTGGGGTAATGGAAAATCATGAGCAAGCACACAGGAGACCCACGGTGCTCATGCTGGCTTTCTTCCCTGAGTGGCAGCCATAGGCTTGGAAGGAACCCATCTGCTTACCTGCCTGGGCTCTGAGCCAAATGTTGGTCCCAGGCATGTTTCATATCTATTTTCCCAATCTTCAGCAAAAAAGAAAGAAAAATGGCCTTTTAACCCCACTGCCACAGCAGTGGGAGCTGGGAAGGCCACGGATGAGCATCCTTCTACTTAATGCAGTCTTTTCCTGTAGCAATAACGACCAATTGCATTTCCTTTCTCAAGAGCCAGGTGCTGAATGTGACTGATGAGCCAGGAACACACCCAGAGTAATATATCTTAGGGTAAAGCCATGAGACCTGATCGTTTCTGAGCGCCATCTGGCTTAAGTGGATCTTCACGGAACGTACCAGCATCCTGGGAACACAGGCATGGTTTCCCCGGCTGAGTCCTGACTTCCACAGATAGCTATACCAATCATACACCAGTCAGGCGGCTTGCAATTAGCTACTGAGTGCCTACTGTGTGTCTGTTCCTGGTATGCATGCCTGTGTGTGTGTGGGTATGTGTGTGTGAGAGAGAGAGAGAGATTGCTGCAAAGCCCTCCCAGGAATAGGGCTCCCATGCAGAGCAAACGGGAAGAAAATGCAGCTAGAGTTAAACTCCTAATTCTCTGGGGTCTTAGAAACCCGTGGACTAGGGAGTGCTTCGACCACTTCCTCCCAGGCAGCGTCAACCTCTCCCACAGGGTATGTCTGGTACTGTACTAGGTCCTACAAAGCCAGGTTAAGGGATTTCTTATTTTGCTTGGGGAACAGAATGCACATTCAAGAAACAGGGTGAGGAATGCAAACTGGCATAACCTTAATGGAAAGGAGCGTGGAGGTTCCTCAAATAATTAAAAACCAGAACTTGCATATTATCCAACAGTCCCAATTCTGGGTATTTGTCCAAAGGATTGTAATCCAGGATCTTAACAAGATACTTGCACTCCTGTATTCCTTGCAGCATTATTCACAATACCCAGGATATCCAAACGATTTAACTGTCCAATGATGGACAAATGGGTAAAGGACATGTGGCATATCCGTAGCTTTACTTCTGCATCTTAAAAAAGAAAGAGCCTGTCATTGGTAATGACATGGATAGAACTGGAGGGCATGAGGCTAAGAGAAATAAGCCAGAACAGAAAGACAAATACTGTACGATCTCACTTATGTGTAGAATTGCAGAGTCAAGCTCATAGAAGCAGACAGTAGAGAAGCAGTGGCCAAGGGTGAGGAGGAGAGGGAAATGGGGAGCTGATCGTCAAAAAGTTCAAAGTTTCAGTTATGCAAGACAAGTAAGTTCAGCAGATCTGCTACACAGCCTAATACCTACGGCTGACAACGCGATGTTATAAATTTAAAATCGGCAGAGAGGGTAGATCTTATGTTCAATGTTCATAAATAAATAAATAAATAATAAGCTAAATAAATAAATAAATAATAAAATAGGAAGAGGAATAAGAAAGAAGCCAGGAGGAAACTCGGGTAGAGGACGGGTCCCCCAAACTCGTGGAGTTGCATATATTAAGTATGTATGGCTTTTTACGTGCCAATCATACTTCGATAAAATGGTTTAGGGACGTCAGCGTGGCTCAGTCGGTAAAGCGTCTGCCTTCGGTTCAGGTCATAATCCCGGGGTGCTGGGATCAAGCCCTGTGGCAGGCTCCTTGCTCCGCGGGGAGCCTGCTTCTCCCTCTGTCTGCTGCTCCCCCTGCTTGTGCTTGGTCTCTGACAAATAAATATATAAATCTTTAAAAATAAAATGGTTCAAAAAACAAACCCTCAGCTGGGACAGTGCTCCCACCATAAGTAAATACGTACGTAAGAAAGCTCACACACACACACACACACACACACATGAAGGCACGCACGGGAATAAATAGGGAAAAACTCTCATGTGCAATTCTGTGCTCAGCCCTGGACATTCTTGCCCCAGATGTGAAAGACAGGACAGCTGCTCTTCTACCAGCCCCCTCGGGCAGGACCCACAGCTGTCACAGGCTCAAAGCACTCACCCTGGGCCAGGCACAGGAGAGCAGGTCATCTATCCGAGGTCCAACAGTTGAAAAGGACAGTGCTGGGCCCCAAGACTCTGGTCCGCCTCCAGAGCTGTGCTCTCAGCCACCACGCTGCGCAGCTCCAAGTTTCTGCTCCCAGCGCAAAGGTGGATAACAGAGATTAAGGCGAAGTTTTCAGGGAAATGAGAAAATACAGCTCCCACTCACTGCGCAGCAAAACTCAGTGATGGTCCCAGGACACAAATTCTCAACACGGTCCTCTCCAGATGCAAGCCTCTTGGACCCCTTCTCCTGCTCCACCCTCCCAAGGTCGAGGCGAGGCCCTCAGCCTCCACTCCCAAGCCCAACCCGGCAGAACCACCATGACAACCATCTTGGCCAGTGGCCCAGGAATCATGGTCTGCAAGTCAGTCTCCCAGGACGGTTGATTCAGGCAGCTCATCACATTGCTGACCCAACAACACAGAGCTCCACGTGTAAAAGGAGTCTGGTGTCATGAAAGATAAACTGTCTCACACTGTTGCACAGACATTATTTGATTTCGTTCTTACAACAATCCAGAAAGTCGGGATTTTTATCTCTATTCTACGGGTGAGAAAACAAGGCCGCAGGTTTGAAGTGGCTCCCAGCACCAATGGAGAGTAGGCCGGACACTGACCTTGTGCTCAGGGCACAGTGACCTTAAAGCTTGGCCCCTTCAGCACATTCTACACCCTCCCCCCTGCCTCCGGCTCTCCCTCTGCCCATCCCCCTCTCCAAATGATGCAGGGCTGTGTAGCACAACAGCCAAGCAAGAATTCTTGAGACATTTTATGGTGCAAAAAGGTGCTTTTATGATAGCACAGGGACAGGACCCATGGGCAGAAAGATCCACACTTGTGATTGTGCAGAGGGACGGATGATATACTTTTAAGTTTTGGGGGGAGGGACAGAGATAACATTAAGTCCCTAAAGGGACCTTTGCATGTTAAGGAAGAGTTACAGGATCCTGGAGGGTCCGGCTATTGTCAAGAGAAGGTTGTTTTTAGTCTCTAGCAAGACATGAACATCAAGACAGCCATGACTTCCTTGAGGAATGTCATGCTCTGCATGTCTCAGGAACTGATTTCTTCAGTGGGCTGCAAGTTGTAAGGAGATTTCATTTGAGCTCCATTTCCCTTGCCTTTATTCTCCTCATCACAAAGACCCAATCCCCTCAGTATCCATCCACACTCATGCATTCAAATTCATCCATCTACAGTCATGCATTTTGATTGGTACAGGGCAGAGGTTCATCAAGTGGGGACAATTCTGCTGGCAAGACCTTGGGTCATTTCTGGTTTTCACAGCCAGAGAGGGCCACTGGCATTCAGTGGGGAGAGACCAGAGATGAGGGTTCTACCATGCACAGGACAGTCCTTCCCACAGCGATCCTGTTGAGGTTGAGAATCTTGGGCAAAAGGAATAAAGAGAACATAAAATGCCAAGAAAAGTCCTGCATTGTTCTGAGTGCTTTTAATGTATCAATTAAGTCATCTTCAGAAGAGACAATGAGCCTGGTAATACTCTTATCTCATGGAAGGAGAGGGAATGGAAGGCCTAGAGAAAGCAGATACCCTGTCCGTGGGGCTGACATTCTCAGGAAGGGCTCCACTCCAGGGGGAGAGAATGACAAGCCTCTGAGTTGATTTCCTCGTGGAATAAGATGATCATGCCCACGGGACTTCGGTGAATGTCCCATGCCATACATTCATGTGGCAGGAAGGCTCTAAAGGGGCCCCATAGACCTGATCTCCTGGGATCTATGCCCTTGGGTAACCCTCCCCCAAGACCACAATGATTCTGGCTCCCGCTCTGCTTGCTCTCTCTTGCTCTCTCTGGTAAGAGCCTGCTGCCCCAGGGACAGGGCCAAATGGCAAGGGTCTGAGGGATCCCCAGCCAACAGCCTCTGGGAACCGAATCCTGTATACCACCATTTTAGTGAACTTGAAAGGGGATCATCCTTAGGAGGGCTGCAGGCCCAGGCAACAACTTAACTGCACCATGTCAAGTCCTGGTCCAGACCACCCAGCGAAACCACACTGGGATTCCTGACCCGGGGACACAATGCATTTTATTGTTTTAAGCTGATGACCTTTGAGGTCAGAGGTAACTCACACAGTGTGCCTACTGGATTCTTCCTATGTGCTACTTCCCATCCTCTGGACCTCACCTGACTCTGATCCAAATCATCTCAGATGACCATTTCTGCTGGGGCTCCAGTCACCTTCCTGGGAGTGGGATCTGCTCCCACCTTGCCTGAGCCTTACACTGCACTCTCTCTTGCACCTGCCTTGCACCCCTGCAGGTCCAGTCTGGAAGTACAGGGGTATTAACTTGCCCTGGAATAAATTTTGGTCCAAGGGTAGAGGAACAACAAATACATGATTTCCTCTTTCCTGGCAGCCAGGATGGACATCCAAAGATACATTTTACACTGTTCATCAGGCACTGCCCTTGGCACCTACAGGAGTACGAATCCAGAACTGTGGACATGGCCACCTGGCCGGCACACACACTGGCTCTCTCTCCTTTCATGCTTTGCTTCCCTAACCCTAGGATCATCACACTTCCTAGCACTGTGTGCACACAACCCTTGTCTCCAGCTCTGCTTTCTCGGCTGGCGAGGCTAGGACGGACAGGATCTAATGTAACAGGAATGCCCAACCCATGGGAATGGTCAAGCCTTTTCTCTCCATGGCTGGGGGAGACCTAACTGTGTCTCTTTTAGTTTGAAAGTTTTACAATTCCAAATATTGTTACATTGTCTCACCTTCAGCAGAGCACAGAGCAAAACAGAAGACACAAGTTATAGGCAGTGAGCTGGTTCTGACCTGCTCCTTCCTAGCCCCCTCTCTCCCTCCCTGTCCTGTGTGCCTTGTTGACACTCTCCAGCTTAGGTGTCCTACACCTCACCATCTGTTTCAGACTGCCAAGTCTTTGCTCATCTGTTCCCTCTTCCTTGATGAGCCTCCCACCTTCCAGTTAATTCTTAAGTATTCTTAATTATGCATTTTAAGGGTCATCCTATCCAATAATCTAGGACACCTTCCCCAAACCCC
>NW_027825804.1:13308-13528 GCF_054177405.1 Leptonychotes weddellii | reverse complement strand
AGATCATATGGTTGTCCATAAAACAAATCTTAGCAGACTTAAGATGATTGAAACCATACCAAGTATCTTCTCTGACCACAGTAATACAAAACTAGAAATCAACAACAGGAGGAAAGTGAGAAGATCTACAAATATATGGGAACTGAACACAGTTCTGAATACCCATTGGGTCAAAGAAGAAATAAAAAGGGAAATATATCTTGCATTATTTGTCTCAGAG
>NW_027825804.1:0-13208 GCF_054177405.1 Leptonychotes weddellii | reverse complement strand
ATCAGATTCCAGAGAGCACAGATCCCTGATAAATTTCACCCATGGCAGACTGAGCAGGGCTGCACACACTCTGCATGGAGGCCGTAAACTATGACTGGTTGTGGGGAACGCTGGAGCCGCTGAGGTGCTAGTTCCTAAGAGGCACTCTAAAGGCCAGCAGGCGCTTCCCTGGCCCCACGTGATGGGAGGAGGGGGAAAAGACAGCCTCAAGAGCTTTGTGCTCAGACTATTTAAGCAGATATTCTAGGCCTGTTAATGAAGAAGTGTCGTGAAGAGCAGAGTGTGGTACTATATTCATTTAATTCAACCCAAAATGACTGGTCAGAATTGAAGGAACAGGCGTCTTCCCACAGGCTTGCAATTAGCAAAGGCTGTGGTGTCCTGACTAGATCTCCAGAGCAGTGGGCATCTCGAAGAAACAGATTCCTGTTGAGTTGGTGTGTTAGGAGGCAGCGAAGAGTCTCTGGTTTTAAGACTCCTGGCTTCTAGAAGAGACTGCATTTCACTGAGAGGGGGAAAGACCAAGAGACCTTCAGCATCACAGTGGTCCTGACAGTCACTTGGTTATGCATGAAGTGTTGCACAAGACGGGAAGACCTAGGAAGGACCAGATATCCCGTCATCACAGATGTCATGAAAAGGCAGAATAGTGGCAAGAAACAAGGAAGAGAGAGAGAGAAAGAAGCACACTATAACTTTCTTGGGTGCCAAGGTACCAGACCTCTTGGGATGCAGCCAGCATTGGCATAGAGAGGACCAAACGTGTGACTGGTGCGGCCTCTCCAGTCCAGCGTTCCTTTTAGAGGGGGACTTGGCCTACTGGGACTGGGACCATGTGAGGGATGAAGACTTGGATGAGTTTAGACACTGGGGGAAGAGGGATTATTTATTAAAGGAAGGTTGTTGATCTAAACCAAAAGGAGACATCATCTGGCTAAGCTTTGTGAAAGGAAAGACGTGCCTGGTATGTGTGATGTGACTTGGGTGTGAAAACACTGTCTTAGGAGGAGATGAAGGAGTGTGAGTAGCAGTGGGGATGCTTACGATTTAACAACTGTAATCTTATGGGGGGGATCGGGAGGGTGATTCTGTAACCATTAGAATTACTTTGGATTTGTAATCAAAATGGTTCTATGATTTGTCTTTGACTATTCACAGATAATTGTAAATTCTAGTTTTATAAACCCAAGTCATTCTGCATTTGCTTTTCAAAATTTATTAAATTGGAATTTTTTAATCCTTTACATAAAAAAAAATGTTTGTGTGGGTAACTGCTTTACTAACCTATCTCAGTAATATCTACCATGTTTCAATTTTAGGTGACTCTCTAGTTCATTGTTTGCTATCAGTAGAGTGTGTGTATGAGTTTTAGGGGTGGCAATTAATGAACTATATTTTTCTTTTATTAAATCTACTTTCATCAAATAGAAACATAATTCATTAAAAAAGGAATACCCTCAAGAAAGTTTATAAAATCTCCAATTCTATCTTAAAAGCACAACCAATGTCAGTTAACCTTTTGGTTCATATTATTCCAGAAGCAGATATTTCTCCCTTCTGATCTTATTAGACATAGTCTAAACATAAACAAATTCAGCCATTTCAAAATTCAGTGACATAGTTTTCTAAGTGTTCTTAAATATGCATTATCCTCTGTTGTGCAATTTATCGAATTAAGTAACTTCAATTGTATTCCAAATAACTTGAGTTTTGTAAAGTACTATATGCATTCAATATACACATAAACATTCTCAAACCAGCCTTTGTGAAATTTTGTATGATGTATATTTTATGCATATCTAATTTGAGAGTTCAAAAGGTAGAAAGAAATCCTTTTATTTACCATTTAGATGTGTTTGCCTTATAAAAGGTTTTGCATTATATGTGAAACTGATGAAAGAACAGATAAGTCAATAAACACTCGGAAAATGTTTTCTTCAAATTCAAGTGGTATCGTTTGTACAATATTAAACCTTAACTAATAGGAACCTCTTCTTAGAATATTAGTTTTCCATTTTCTTCCTAACAGTAAAACATGATTGTAAAATAATTTCTTTTAATAAGCCAAGTATGATAAAAAGAAACAATTGCAGCTGTTGTGGGGGAAGGTTCGGTGGCTATCCTAATGCCCCATTCCATTTCTCTCTAAAGCCCACATCCAGGGTCATCCCTGAGGCACCTTCCCAGAATCTCTATGGATTTTTTTTTTTTTAAACAATCTTTTTTTTTTTTTTTTAAAGATTTTATTTATTTGACAGAGAGAGACACAGCGAGAGAGGGAACAGAAGCAGGGAGAAGCAGGCTTCCCGCTGAGCAGGGAGCCCAATGTGGGGCTCGATCCCAGGACCCTGGAATCATGACCTGAGCTGAAGGCAGACGCTTAATGACTGAGCCACTCAGGCGCCCCTCTATGGATCTTCATAGCAGTATTTTAGTAGTTTACTATGGGTGAAATATATGCCATGTAAGGAATCACTCCAATCACTTGTATCGTTCTGAAGAATATTTGAGAAACACCGAAATAACGGGAATACTGTATTATTTTAATATTATGAATATTACCGTTTCCCCTTATTCCAACTAGAGACTGTAGTCAGGAGACATTTACTCAGATAAAGAGACTAAAGTTTAAACTATGGATAATCAACATATTCTATACGATATAATAGTACATAACAATTTTATAAAGATGCATTTTATACCATAAATCAAGTATATTAAGAATTACATGTTTCAAAATGTCTACTGAAAAATACTATGTTAACCAAAAATATATAACATACCAAATTCTCCTCTGCAAAATAATGAAAAACGGTTTTCCACATTATAAATCACAGAGGATAGTTAGTGAAAAACTTGACAAAGTAGCACAAATCAGCAAACCAAGGGTGCCTCTGATTTCAATCAGCTGTGTTTTAAAATCACAGAGCTCTCATTAAGAGAATTCATCCACAATATTTTCCTAATCTCTTTGCTTCCATATTTTATTTTATTGTTTTTTCTATATCTCCTGAGAGAGAAGACTTGAATCCAAATCGCAAAATAACTGTCTCAAATCTTACTTTTATTTTATTTTATAAAATGAAAACATGTATTTTAGAAGCTGATAGCTCCCACAATCATAGCCTATTATTATATATATAGTGGTTCTAATAAGATCCACTATTATAGTAGGGTATTTTTTACTCACATGTTAATTTCTATTTCTTTATATACCCATAGCTCTTAGCAGTGAGGCATGCTCAATGTGGAATCTCCTAAATTTGTCTGTCCTTTTGATTACTGGTTCTTTAAATTCTGTCAGACCATTCTCTCGCTGCCCTGACTAGCACATACAAGTAGGCAAGGAATAACAACATGTTCTAGGCATTAGCCCTCCTTCTTGACCTCCTGACTTCCAGGCATAGAGATCTCTGGCTCAGGGTTTTAGCTTCTGTACCTTCTGTATCTGTGTCTTCATGTGACATTTCTCCAGACTTCCTTTCTGGTTATTTAAGCTTGTTCTTTCTCTTTGGTTTTGATTGTGTCTGTTTTTGTTTTTGTTTTTGTCTCCTTTGTAGTCATGGGTCAGAAACTCAAATATACAACTGCCCACTGTCCTGTCTTAGATCTCCCTCAGACATCTCAGGCTCAAAACGTCCACAACTAAACCTAGGATCTTCCTCTCTGATTCTGCTCTCCCACCGTACTCTCTCTGTTGGTGAATTACAGCAACATCCTATGAGTTATATTTGACTCCTTCCTATACATTGCTGCCATATCAAATTGGACAACCCAATGTTTCCAATGAATTCCCCATATTCTCTTCCAGATGTAACTGACTATCTTGATTCAATATTACTTCATTTCAGCTTTTGGTTCATTTTATTCCAAAAAACGATAAAATGACCACATTGATTCCGAATCCAAATTCTTTAGTGGGAACTCAGTTCCTCCCTACATTAACATGCATTTTTAAAAATTTTTATAAATATTATGTTGTTATTATAGAAAATTGAGCAATCTGTTAAGCCAATAAGCAGGAGGATTTTTAATAGTACTACCTGAATATCATAATCATGTATGTTTGCCTGATTTAAAAAAAACAATGCTTCTAGGGATGCCTGAGTGGCTCAGTCAGTTAAGTGTCTACCTTTGGCTCAGGTCATGATCAGGTCCTGGGATTGAGTCCCATATTGGGCTCTTTGCTCAGCGGGAAACCCGCTTCTCCCTCTCCCTCTTCCTCTCCCTCTGCTTATGCGCGTGCGCGCTCTCTCTCTCTCTCTGACAAATAAAATCTTAAAAAAAAATGCTTCTAGCTGTGTGGGAGTGTTTCCAACCCATGTTTCCTAGATAAGTGGCAGCCAGTTTAATTGCCTGGCCAGAACACTACCATGTTTTGAAGGTACTAAACTGTGGTGGTATGTGGTTTTGTTTGGGTTCTGATATGGTTTTTGTTTCAGTGTGGAAAGAGAAGCCAGATGGAAGAGAGAAGGGAGTTCGTGGTGTTTAGTTATCTTATGAGAAATCTGAAAGCAGCTGGACTAAATAAAATACTTTTCTCAAATATCTTTTTCTTCACTTCCCAATTCCACTGCTTAGGCAAAATTACCACAAGGTTATTTGACACGTGGAAGAACTTTCTCTGCCTAAGGAGAGGGAAATGGGATTCAGCTGGACCAGGAGGGAATTGATTTGCTCCTCCACAGTCTTTATAGGGCAGAGGAAAAAACTGAATAGTCTAGGGATGAGGTTTATAATAACCACTTCCAGAGAAACTGTTTGAACTACTTATTACCACTTTTAAGTATCTTTTCTTCTAAAAACCTCAAGGTCTCCAGATATTGAGCCTGGTATAGTGCATGTTATGTATTTAGGTATTTGAGAGAAAAAAAGCACAGGAGAAGAGACTGATTTTTTTTTTTTTAGGTGCTCCCCTTCTAGATGATCTAGTCTTCTGAAAGGACATTTAAAAATTTTCTGTATTTTAAAGAATTCTGTACCTTCTGTATCTGTGTCTTCATGTGACATTTCTCCAGACTTCCTTTCTGGTTATTTAAGCTTGTTCTTTCTCTTTGGTTTTGATTGTGTCTGTTTTTGTTTTTGTTTTTGTCTTTAGACAAAAGACTAATATCTTTTGTATTTTGAATAATATATTGTATTTATTTTATTTTATTTTATTTTATAAAATGAAAACATGTATTTTAGAAGCTGATAGCTCCCACAATCATAGCCTATTATTATATATATAGTGGTTCTAATAAGATCCACTATTATAGTAGGGTATTTTGTCTTTCATATTATGAAAGACATAATGTCTTAATAATGAAAAACGGTTTTCCTATTATTATATATATAGTGGTTCTAATAAGATCCACTTATTAGTGGATTAACGACTGAGCCACTCAGCTCCCCAGAAGGGGAGCACCTAAAGGACATTTAAAAATCTATGATCTAGTCTTCTGAAAGGACATTTAAAAATTTTAGGAACCTATCCAATGAAATTCTCATTTCCAGAGAGCATAGAGCTCACTGGAGTTTTTCATTTTTTCCTGATGGTCAATCAGAAAAGAACAGAGAGTGTTCACCTTTGATTAATTAAAACCAAAACAAATTTGGTGGTACATAAACATGAATTTTTAAAACCCAAAGAAATCACTTTTAATTATTGCTTTCAAATATTAATAAAACTAAATATACAAGTTTGCCACTGTCACAAATTTTTTTTAAGTAAACTCTGTGCCCAAAATGGGGCTCGAACTCACTACCCTGAGATCAAGAGTTGCATGTTCTATCTACTGAGCCAGCCAGGTGCTTCTCACTGTCACATATTTTTAAAGAATCATTTAGTGGGAAAAAAAAAAATATTTGGCAGAAATATTTTATGCACTAACTAATTTCTTAGAGTTTTACAAACATTTATCTAGATGTAGTGACTTTTCTTTTAGTTTACATTGTTTATACAAGACCTTAATGAGAGGCTGTTAAAGTAGAATTTAATCACGGGATTAATCTTTAAGAGAACATATAGTAAAATCATTTGAATACACAATGCCTCCTTTTCCTATCACCTTACCTTCTTCTTTTAGAGAGAACAATGGGCTTATTCTCTGTAGTCTGCAGTATTCCAGATAGATTCCTTACCAAGTAGTGAATCAATTTGTACTAGGGTACACAAAGTTCTATCTTAAAAAAAAAAAAAATTACAAGGCAGTTTCAATAATTCCATCAGCCATATTCTTATTTAAACCATGGGATGTCTTTTATTTAGTATAGAGTTCGTGGCAGTGTTCCTTGATCACAGTCTAGTTATTTTGCATTTGTCTACTCTGAGTTTGCATTTGTCTCCTGACCAAGTCACCAGAACAGTCTAAATTTTTTAACCCATTTACCAGCGTTCTCATTATTTTTTTCTCCAATTCCATTTTTAATGTAATCAGTTAACAGAATGATCTCCTTTCAGTAGGCTTAAAAAATCACATTATTATTAATATGCTTTATGGTTCATATAACATGAATACTATATGAATGTAAAATGAATTCTTAATTCTGTTATACATGTGATTTATTTTAAAGTCAAAAACTTCTTTTAGTGAATCATCTATCTAGTGATGAATGATGATGCTTTTGGAAATTTTTTTTTCTATATGAAGAAAAGAAGTAAGAGTATTTGATGATAGCAGTATGTAACTAAGAACTTGCGTGCTTTTATACAGCTTATAATGTTTCATATTCCTTTAATCATATACTTTTTAACATTTTAATTTTAAAAATAAAAAATTTCTTTATAGTTGCCATTAAAACCAAAAGTGATTCTATTGGAAGAGTTTGAATATATTCAGTGACTCTGGCTTATAATTTCCATCTGTAATAATGTAAAAGCACTGTCTGGTTAAGGCTTCCCCATAGGATGGGGTTAAATTCAGTGGCTATGCAATTCTTACGACCTTTTTCAGATACTGGAGATAACTTAGTCATTTTCCATTTCTCAGCTACAATATTTCTTTTGAATGTTGTGAACTTTTAAAAAATGTCACTAAAATGTTAACTATTTTTTTTCTTCACACATTTGTGGTTTTTGACTATACCAGCATGGGTGCTAAAAAGTCTATTGCAAATATCTTCAACAAACTCTGTAACTACTTCTCAACTTATAGGTAATCCTATTTCACACTTGAATGCCTGATTTATGGCATTGAATAATCTATGATCTAGTCTTCTGAAAGGACATGAGAAAAGATCACTGGTTTCCTTTTTTATTCATTATTATTTATTTTAAGTAGCTCATTTTTATTCTAACATTTTTACTATGGTGTTTATATACATTTTGGATGATTTCGTTAAACTCTAGGAGGCTGGGAAAACCCATAAAAGCAGTGGAAAAACCCTACAAAAGACAAATGTGATAGACTCATCCATCTCAAAAGTAAAAACTTTTGTATGAAAAGTAAACACATTTAAAATCTTCAAAAGGAAATAGGAAAATAGTATTAGCAAATACCACAACTAACTAACAGATATGGATCATTTACTATGTGCCTAGCTGTCTTCTAAGAACTGCTCATTCCCATCAGTGGAAAAGGAAACCAGGTCCCTATCCCCATTCATAAAACTATTAAGAGGCAGTGCTTAGTTTTGGATCTAGACAGTATAGCTCAAGAGAACATGCTCTTAACCTCTCCACTAAGAGTTAAAAGAAATACAAAATTATTTCCACTACACACGAAGGAGTTCTGAACATGCCACTCCAAAATATGCCACTCTGGCATTTTGACTATTTTGAGTTAAAGGCACTTGAAAAATGGCAGATGTAAGAAAAACACTCTAACTTTCCTTCTTTTTTATAAAAGCAGGAGATGAAATTCCCATGTGAACGATGTTCTCCCAGTACCAAAAGGAAAGTCAGATTCTCATCATCAAGGACAAGAAGTTGAGACTAAAAGAATACTATACAAACAGACCTTGTTAAAAGAATTCTGAGCTTCCTTTAGCTTCTGCACATACTTTAGTTACTTTTCCACGATTGCCTCTCCATCCCACATAATGTAAAAGCCTGTAGGTTTCTCCATTTTAGGCGTCTTCACTGCTTATGAAGGCTCCTGTGTTATGCAAAACTTGTATTAAATAAATTTGTATGCTTCTCTCCGATAAACTGTCTTAGGTCAGTTTGATTAAGGTCCAGCCAAAAAGAACTGCGATTGGGTAAAGGTAAAATTTAGACTTTCCTATACTAGTAACCAAAACAAAATCATTAAAAGAAATAGATAACACTACAATTAGCAAAAAATTTTTGTTTGGAAAGATACACAGTGACAGAAGCAGATGATAAAAAAGACAGCAGTATGAATCAGGCCTCTTAAAAAAGTGCAAAATACGGCTTGCTCTGGCTCAGTAATTCTATGTCTAACCATCTATCTTAAAAGAGAAAAACCGAAAACAATATAAATTGCATATATTAAATAAACATTGAAGGAAAATGTGACCTAACCTCAGTGGCATATTATGCAGCCCGAAAATATGTTATTGAAAGTGTTCGATAGCCTTGGGGAAATCTTCGCATTGTATAAGCAGCTATATAACGTAACAAGCGAACCGCAGCAGCAACAACAGACAAATCCCATCAAGGAATACATAGCACAATGATTAGGAAACAAGTAGATACTTCAAAACTAAACTGATTCAGATGAATCCCAACTTTTATCAATCACATAGTCGGGATGGCTGTATAAACTCATCCAAGTTTCAACCCCAGATATAGGTTTCTCTGACTTTGGGGCTGGAGGTTGGGTATAGCTGAATATTTAATAGGAGAAATATAAATCAGAGGCCTCCCATTAAAGCATAGGTGAGGGCCCACTTTTTATGAACTTTTGGTATAATAATAAATAGACATAAATAATTATTTTAAAACCTTGTGTCTTATAAAACCTAGAATCATGGGGCACCTGGGTGGCTCAGTCGGTTAAGCAGCTGCCTTCGGCTCAGGTCATGATCCCAGGGTCCTGGGATCGAGCCCCACATCGGGTTCCCGGCTCAGCGGGGAGCCTGCTTCTCCTTCTCGCTCTGCACCTCCCCCTGCTTGTGTGCTATTGCTCTCTCTCTCTCACACAAATATAAATAAATAAAATCTTAAAACAAAAAACCTAGAATCTTGTGAAAGCAAACACAAAACATTTCTGTAGGATTATTTTTAGTTTTGACCAGATTTTTCTTCCTTAACTTCTGAAAATTAGTTAACAATATAACATCACAAACCATTATGAGGGAGAATAAACATATGTACACAACAGTAGAATTAGCAAACTCAAGAATAATATATCATAAAAAATTCTGATGAGAGACTATAAAATATGCATGAATAATATGATTTAATAAAAACCAGAATGAAAAATCTGGGAAGAACACACACACAAAGATCTTAAAGATTTTAAAAACACCCATGATCTTCTGGTTTCGGCTCTAATACATGTAGAGCATGGTAATCATCACTCCTGTCTTTACAACAGAAACAAGCTGAACAAAGTGAAAATCAATGGCTTTTCTTAGACCCATCTGAAAACAGAAGTTGCAGGGACAGCTACCACTCTAAAATCTGAAGGGCCAGGCACATCCAGAGAGATATAGCAACTGAGATTTACTAACCTGGAGCAGAAGTCACTGGAGCCATAAACTGGGGGGAAGCAATAAAGGCAACAAATTGCTGGAGGCCGAGCACAGACTGGGCTGAGAGTGGGAAAGTCCTGGGGGATGCAGCTCAAGGGGGCCCTACACTTTCATGGGCTTTCTCTCCAATTACTTGAGCACTAGGTTCTTCTCGTGAAGATCTAGAAAGATCCCTTTAGAAACCTAGCAAGGAGAGTAAAACAAGCCCAGAGCTTTTTCCATACTAACTGTCTACTCGCCAGGGACAGGACCTCGCCTGAGGCAATTCTGGAACATTATTACAGCTGAAGAAAACTCAGGCACAGAGAAAAATAAAGGGTAAAAGGGTGCAGGTGTTAAGAAGGCTATAGTTATTATAGAGGTATAGAATGGACATAAATGGGACTTTTTATGACTATAGATATCTGCCTGGGTGATAATGCATTTATCCCTTGCAAATATTCTCTCAAATAATTCTGTTCACCTATTAGCGCTATTTATTAGCGCTATTATGTAGTAACACATACCAGGCACAGTGACGGGAAAATAAGCATATAAAAATATGCTCAATAGCATTTATCATTAGGGAAACATGAATTTAAACATCAATAAGATACCACCATATACTTATTTAAAATTACTGAAATTTAAACAACAATTTCGACTGGCAATACAAATTGCTGGCGAGGATGTGGAGTGACATGGACAGGAACAGAATTTATTCCTGGTGGGAACGCAGAATGGTACAGCTACTTTGGAAGATAATTTGACAGTTCCTTAAAAGCTAAACTTTGTCTTACCGTACAGCTCAGCAATCATGCTCCCAGGTATTTACTCAACTGATTTGAAACTAACATCCACACAAAAGCCTGCACACGAATGTTTATAGCAGCTCCATACATAAATGCCGAATTTTGGAGGAAACCAGGATTCATTCAATAGATGAATGGAAAAGGAAACTGTGATACATCTATGTAATGGAATAGTATTTATGACAAAAAGGAATGAAGTGTGAAGTCACACAAAGACATGACTACTAAATAGAATGTGACATCCTAGATAGGATTCTGGAACAGAAAAGGCATATTAGGTAAAAATTAAGAAAAGCTGAATGAAATATGGTGTTAGTAAATAATAATGCATCAATTATCGGGTCATTAATTGTAAACAATATGTTAATGTAAGATAATAGCAATAGGGTGACAGTAGGTGTGGTGTATATGGGAACTCTTTGGCAACTTTTCTGTAAACCTAAAATTATCCTCAAATAAAGTGTTTATTAAACATTAATAAAATTTCTAGAATTTATATAGGTACATATACATAAATTCATTTAAATAAGAAATTATAATGGCTGGGCACAACTGAGGAATGAAGGGGACAATGAGTAAATATGAGGAATCAGAATACAATTCAAAGAGATAAAGAGATGGAAAATACTTTGAAAACTTGAAAACATAGAGAATATTCCAGAAAAACAAGACTAACAAGAATAAAAATAAAAATTATAATCTGCCACTTTTGCAAATAGAAAAAAAGGTGAAAAAATATGTGATCATCTCAATAGACTCAGAACACAATTTGATAAAATTCATGCCCATTTATTGTAAACACTCAACAAAACATAAAAGTAAACTTCCTTAGTCAAATAAAGAATATATTTTTAAAAAGCCATACTTCATGATGAACTATTAAAACCTGTCTATCTATGATTGGGAATGACCCAAGTAGGCTAGTATGGGAAAGACTTTTCCTCTACCTTCTTATATTCTTGCTGGGGCCTGTGAATTAAACTGACAAAAGACGGATTAATAGGAGAAAAAGCATACACATTTTATTTGATGTATAAATGGGGGGGGCTTCATGGAAGGAAATGAATACCCCAAAGAAGGGATTCTTATATATCATTTTAACAAAGAGTGATAAATCATGAAGATATGACAAGACAAAGGAAAAAGGGCTTTGGGCTAGGGGCAGTAAATCCTGAGAAAGTGACTAGGAAATATATTGAGAAAACTAATGGAAAGTAAGGTTATTTTAGCAAGGTTTGTTTGTACAGATTCATTTCTATCACTGATGGTAAGGTTGTGCCTCTCTTTCTGGAACAGGGAGGGTACTTTTCTCACAGGAAATTTATAACCTGAATTTAGGTATAAAGGGGAAGGCAGAGAGCCCTGCCTGCATCCGCTATTTCTAATCAATATGCCAAAGTGACATATTTTGGGGTGGTATGTTCTGATCCCCTATTTATAACCACTGTTATAACCACTGCCATTTAACCTAGTACTGGAAGTCTTCATCAATCCAAAAGGGGCAGAATAAAAAAGAAATTAAGAGTACAAATAATTAGAGGAAATAAAATTGCAATTACTTGCAGATAATGTATTATATATTTTAAAGGTCCAAAATGATCTACACATAAGCCACCTTAATCAATAAATAATTTAGCAAAGTTAGTGAACAAAAGTAAATTATAGATATCAGCAACAGATGGTTAGAAAACAAAATTTTTATTTATTTTATTTTTTTTAATTAATTTATTTTTTTAAAGATTTTATTTATTTGACAGAGAGAGACACAGCGAGAGAGAGAACACAAGCAGGGGGAGTGGGAGAGGGAGAAGCAGGCTTCCTGCCGAGCAGGGAGCCCGATGCGGGGCTCGATCCCAGGACCCTGGGATCATGACCCGAGCCGAAGGCAGTCTCTTAACGACTGAGCCACCCAGGTGCCCCGAAAACAAAATTTTTAAACACCATTTTGGTGACATCAAAAAATGTAGGATACCATAAAAAAATCTGATGAAAGATGGACAAGATCTCTGAACAGATAACTATAAAAAATTATTGGGAAAAATTAAATATGACTCACGTCAAAAAATAGGTTTACAAAGTGGAAGTCTAAATATTTGGAGCATATCAGTTTTCTCCCAGTCGACCTTTAAAGTCAATGTAATCCCAATTAAAAATCTCAGCAGTTTGTGTGTGTAAAAATTGACCTGCTGATTTCAAAATTTATATGGAAATTGATAGCCAAAGCAATTATGAATAAGAACATGCTAGAGGATTTACATATTCAGTATGTTTTATATTTATAGAGACTACTATAGGTAAGGTAGTGTGAAAAATAAAGAGACAAAAGAAGGTGAAGAACACATCTTACAAATAGACTCCTCTTTATGATAATGTAGTACACTGGGAAAAATTGGTCTTCTCAGGAAACAATGCCCATTCAATTGGCTTCCCATATGGGAAAAAAAGAATCTTAACTGCTGTCCTACATCAGATATAAGATCTATTCCAGATGTATTATAGATGTAAGAATGAAAAGTAAAAACAGAAAAGATTCTAGAAAAGAAAGTATAGGATAATATCTTCATGAGCTTGAGCTAGTCAAATGGTTTTTTAACAAGACTTAAAAATGCTAACTAATAATGGAAGTGATGAATTGGATAGCATTAACATTTAGAACTTCTATTGATTGAAAAACATCACTAAAAGAATGAAAAGGCATGTGATAGAGAAGGGAGAGGATACTTGAAACCCAAACGTCTAGAAAGGAACTTTTACACATGCATGAAAAAGGGCAGA
>NW_027825803.1:0-273 GCF_054177405.1 Leptonychotes weddellii | reverse complement strand
TAGCATATGGTGCATTATTTACCACCAAATCAGTGAGTACTTTCAAAGGAATTATAATTTGATTCACAACTGACTTCTTTTTTTTTTTTTTTTAAAGATTTTATTTATTTATTTGAGAGAGAGAGAATGAGAGAGAGCACATGAGAGGGGGGAGGGTCAGAGGGAGAAGCAGACTCCCTGCCGAGCAGGGAGCCCGATGCGGGACTCGATCCAGGGACTCCAGGATCATGACCTGAGCCGAAGGCAGTCGCTTAACCAACTGAGCCACCCAGG
>NW_027825802.1:0-273 GCF_054177405.1 Leptonychotes weddellii | reverse complement strand
GGCTGTCCACCTTGGCACTCTTACTGGGCTGTGTGTTAGGGGATATTTACAGCATTCCTGGCCCCCATCCATAGATGCCAGGAGCACCCCCACCTCCAGTCATGACCGCACAATGTGTCCCCAGACACCACCCATGTCCCCTGGGGACAGAATCACCCCCAGTTGAGAACCACTGGTTTAAACCCGTGAAGTGGCTACTAGGTAAGGTTGTGTTCTCTCAACTATAAAATGAGGGGGAAATTCTACCCTGCATAGACTTTGCAGCTAGGTAGG
>NW_027825801.1:0-273 GCF_054177405.1 Leptonychotes weddellii | reverse complement strand
CTTTGAATGATACTATAGTGTATTTTAGTTAAAATTTTGTGTATTTATAGTGTATGAGTGTATTTTAATCTTCGTGTCTAAACTTTGCATGCATTTTTAAAATATGAAGCTGTGCAATTTTTATGCTGAGAGAAGCTGGAATCCTTATTTTTAAAATTTTTTATTGTTATGTTAATCACCATACATTACATCATTAGTTTTTGATGAAGTGTTCCATGATTCATTGTTTGCGTATAACACCCAGTGCTCCATGCAGAACGTGCCCTCCTCAAT
>NW_027825800.1:0-273 GCF_054177405.1 Leptonychotes weddellii | reverse complement strand
AAACATGAGCAAGTAAAACTTTTTCCTACTTTATTATTTTGATTTCAGTGTTATGGTGAAAGTAATTTTACTACTCAAGAATGAAAACTTTTGAGTAGAAAAACTTAGATGAAAAATTAGTAACATTTTACCCAGATAATACATCCTAATCTTCTCAATCATACAATTAAAAATTCCTTAATATTCTCATTTAAAAAAAATTTTTCTAAAGATTTTATTAATTGATTTCTATACCCAATGTGGGGCTCAAACTCAAAACCCCGAGATTCAGAG
>NW_027825799.1:0-273 GCF_054177405.1 Leptonychotes weddellii | reverse complement strand
AATAAAAGTGTAAAAAAAGGAACATTTTAAAAAGAAAAACAAGTGCAAAAAAATTGTTATGAGAAATACAATCGATGGGATAAATAACATACTAGAGGGGATAAATATTAAGAGGATCCAGCTGAGGAGAATAGCATATGGGAAGATCATATTGAGGAATTCTCAACAAAGGAAGAAGGAGAGAAAAAGGCAAAAGAAAGTATAAAAATAAAGCCAGATGTTATGAAAGAATATAATTGGGTGCCTAGCTGGCTCTGTTGGTGGAGCATGCAA
>NW_027825798.1:0-273 GCF_054177405.1 Leptonychotes weddellii | reverse complement strand
CCAAATCCATTGGTTTATATTCTATCTAGAGTTTATGCCCTAACTAAAGATGCTTCACGGGGGGAAAGATGGCAGAGGAGTAGGGGACCCTATTTCAACTGGTCCCCGGAATTGAGCTGGATATCTACCAGACCACTCTGAGCACCCACGAAACCAGCCTGAGATGTAAGAAGATCTGGATCTCTACAAACAGAATATCACAGGCAGTTGGTTTTGAGGTACAAAGCGGAGAGCCGTGATTCTGCGGGCAGATATCGGAGGATAAACGGCAAC
>NW_027825797.1:0-273 GCF_054177405.1 Leptonychotes weddellii | reverse complement strand
ATTGCGAAATAGGAAAGAACTGATACAAATATATAGTTGTGTCTGGATTCCAGTCTGTAAGTTGCCAGAGGAGGTGAGTAGTTTATTAACAAATACAAAGGAAGAACAAACATCACATAGAAAAATATACAGCCTTGAAAGCAATAAAGAAAAACGTATCTAAACAACTTTAAGATACCATTCTGGAACTATTAAACTAGTAAAAACAAATAAAAATGATAAATCTCATGTTAACAAAACTGTGGGGCAGTATGTACTTACATGTTGCTGGCG
>NW_027825796.1:0-273 GCF_054177405.1 Leptonychotes weddellii | reverse complement strand
CCAAATCCATTGGTTTATATTCTATCTAGAGTTTATGCCCTAACTAAAGATGCTTCACGGGGGGAAAGATGGCGGAGGAGTAGGGGACCCTATTTCAACTGGTCCCCGGAATTGAGCTGGATATCTACCAGACCACTCTGAGCACCCACGAAACCAGCCTGAGATGTAAGAAGATCTGGATCTCTACAAACAGAATATCACAGGCAGTTGGTTTTGAGGTACAAAGCGGAGAGCCGTGATTCTGCGGGCAGATATCGGAGGATAAACGGCAAC
>NW_027825795.1:0-273 GCF_054177405.1 Leptonychotes weddellii | reverse complement strand
TCACATTCTAATGTAATGTACAGTTTGACCAATCACATAAGGGATTAAAACACAAACTGTGAATTTAATCCAAACAGTATTAAATGATTGATGAAGAGGCAGAAGTATTGGGATGCATTTAATGATTTTTAAGGGTGTTTATTAAAAAACAAAAATAGAGTAAATATATAAACACTGATGAAATATGTATGTGTATATATAAATATTTATACAGATACATATACATACTTGCTTTAGCTTTTTCAAATTAATGTCAACTAAATTAGAATGGTG
>NW_027825794.1:0-273 GCF_054177405.1 Leptonychotes weddellii | reverse complement strand
ACAGTGAATCATGGAACACTACATCAAAAACTAATGATGTAATGTATGGTGATTAACATAACATAATAAAATTTAAAAAAGAGAGATAATGTGTGTCACTGCAAACACTGGGGTACTATCACAATCTCTGATTTTCTCTGAACCCTCAGTGAGGCCTAGAAATCCTGTTTCCCTAATAGCATCTCTTTTTCCATTCACTACAGCAGTCTTATATCTTCACCTGCCCACTGGTTATTTACAGCTAAGTGACATGTATACATGTAAAACTCATGT
>NW_027825793.1:0-2488 GCF_054177405.1 Leptonychotes weddellii | reverse complement strand
TTACATCACTGGTTATGGATATAGAAATATTTATCTTCATCAGTCCTGTGTAAATATATTTGATGTTCTTTGTTTGGCCCATTGAGAGGAAATAGAAACAAAGAAACCCTTGTAGCAATGAGCACTCCTAGATCCCAGATTTTGCTTTCTAAATACCACTTCTCACTAAAAGGAAACAGAGCTTCTTGGAGAAATGGCTGATTCCAGGGCTCATCAGGGGAAACAGAAGAGAAACCTGGAATGTCTCACACAAGAATGCAAGGAAATGCTCAGAAAATAAATGGGAAAAAGACACAGAATACTCTATGTGCTGTAATGGTGGATATACATCATTATAAGTATGTCTAAACCCACAGCATGTACAACACCAAGGGTGAACTGTAATTTAAACTATGGATTTTGGGTGGTAATAATCTGTCATTGTAGGGGCATTGATTGTAACAAAATTACCACAACGTGAGGGATTTTGATAGTGGGAGATGCTATATGTAGGTGGGGCAGAAGGAATATGGGATAAATCTCTGTGTCTTTCACTCAGTTTTGCAGCGAACATAAAACTGCTATAAAAAAACAAAGTCTATAGAAAACATAAAAAAAGAAGAAGAACGAAAAAAATGGGTATAGGAGCCCACTTAAAATGGCTTCTAGAGGACAAATCTGAGAGAATTGACAATCTAAATTTTAAAAATGATGTAAGAGACTAAGTTATTAATATTAAGATCATACTGGCATATATAAATATAATAATGATGATGAATGGAAAGCTCACCCTAACAATGGACTATCACTCCAAATGTAGAAGAAATGGTGTAAGTAGAAAGTCATCATTTTGCAACCATCATAGTAATAATGGTTTTAGTCAAATACCATCCATGGATGGTAAAAGTAGTAGGTGATGGTTTAAAGACAAACACCGTTATGTGCACAGTCACAAAGGCATCCTGCACAAGTTACTTCTTAATTACAAAAGGAAAAAAAAAATTGGAATAGATTAAGCCAGTGAACACAAGTTTAACCAAGCGTTCCAAGTGAAGGTCACCAACACTGGGGTCAGGTACCTCCTGATGTGATGAGCCTTGATGTGAATTTTCAGGCTGAGGGTCTGATTCAGTGGATCTGGATTAGGCTGGAGGACTGACATTGGAAATAAGTTCCCATGTGGCAGACCACTGACAGCTTTGTCTATCATTGCCCTTCAAGCTATGAACAAACTGTGGCTGTGTTCTTCTGAAAAATGCTCTGGCTACCATTTGTATCTGAACATGTGTCTTTCTTTGATATTCTGATATTCCATCTGCTAAAAATCTTCCATATACCTCAGAACCACCCCCTTTCTCTGAATCGCCCCATCAAGAGCCATCTGAACCTCTTTTTACTTACCTTTATGGGTGTCTATTTCTTTGGAATTCTGGGAGTTAATCATCAGCTGAAGAAAATCTACTCGGTGCTAGAAACAGAAAGAGATATTTCAATGACAAAAAGTCACTTGTGAAGTCAAAAATAAAACAGGGGTGCAGTACCTAAATTCTTTCCTGAGAATATGGCCCCTTTACATCCAGAGGTTACTAGTGTTGCCAGAGGCATCAATGAACAAAAATGTCCAGCTACAAATCTTTTTTTTTAATTTTTTATTAACATACAATGTATTATTTGTTTCAGAGGTACAGGTCTGTGATTCATCAGTCTTACACAATTCACAACGCTCACCATAGTACATCCCCCCCCCCACAATGTCCAGCACCCAGCCACCCCATCCCTCCCACCCCCCTCCCCTCCAGCAACCCCCAGTTTGTTTCCTGAGATTAAGAGTCTCTTATGGTTTGTCTCCCTCTCTGGTTTCATCTTGTTTCACTTTTCCCTCCCTTCCCCTATGATCCTCTTTCTTGTTTCTCAAAATCCTCATATCAGTGAGATCATATGATACTTGTCTTTCTCTGATTGACTTACTTCACTTAGCATAATACCCTCTAATTCCATCCATGTCATTGTAAATGGCAAGATTTCATTTTTTGATGGCTGCATAATGTTTCATTGTATATATATATACCATATCTTCTTTATCCATTCATCTGTTGATGGACATCTTGGCTCTTTCCATAGTTTGGCTATTGTGGACATTGCTGCTATAAACATTGGGGTGCATGTGCCCCTTCGGATCCCTACATTTGTATCTTTGGGGTAAATACCCAGTAGTGCAATTGCTGGGTCATATGGTAGCTCTATTTTCAACTTTTTGAGGAACCTCCATACTGTCTTCCAGAGTGGCTGCACCAGCTTGTATTCCCACCAACAGTGTAGGAGGGTTCCCCTTTCTCTGCATCCTCACCAACATCTGTTGTTTCCTGACTTGTTAATTTTAGCCATTCTGACTGGTGTGAGGTGGTATCTCATTGAGGTTTTGATTTGGATTTCCCTGATGCCGAGCGATGTTGAGCACTTTTTCATGTGTCTGTTGGCCATTTGGATGTCTTCTTTGGAAAAATGTCTG
>NW_027825792.1:0-273 GCF_054177405.1 Leptonychotes weddellii | reverse complement strand
GCGGCACAATTTTATATTCCCATGAGCGGTGCACAAATGTTCTAATTTCTCCACATCCTTGCTAACTCCTGCTCCTCCTCCTCCTGCTCCTCCTGCTCCTCATCCTCCTGCTTCTCCTCCTGCTCCTGCTCCTGCTTGTCCTCCTCCTGCTGCTCCTCCTGCTCCTGCTCCTCCTGCTCCTCCTGCTCCTCCTGCTCCTGCTCCTCCTGCTCCTCCTCCTCCTGCTCCTCCTGCTGCTCCTCCTCCTGATCCTCCTCCTCCTCTTGCTCCTTC
>NW_027825791.1:0-273 GCF_054177405.1 Leptonychotes weddellii | reverse complement strand
CCTGAATTGTACATTTTAAAATAGTAGTATGCTAGGGGCGCCTGGGTGGCTCAGTCATTAAGCGTCTGCCTTCGGCTCAGGTCATGATCCCAGGGTCCTGGGATCAAGCCCCGCATCGGGCTCCCTGCTCAGCCAGGAGCCTGCTTCTCCCTCTCCCACTCCCCCTGCTTGTGATCCCTCTCTAGCTGTCTCTCTCTCTCTGTCAAATAAATAAATAAAATCTTTAAAAAAATAAAATAAAATAGTAGTATGCTGTGTGAATTATATCTCAAT
>NW_027825790.1:0-273 GCF_054177405.1 Leptonychotes weddellii | reverse complement strand
AATAAAAGTGTAAAAAAAGGAACATTTTAAAAAGAAAAACAAGTGCAAAAAAATTGTTATGAGAAATACAATCAATGGGATAAATAACATACTAGAGGGGATAAATATTAAGAGGATCCAGCTGAGGAGAATAGCATATGGGAAGATCATATTGAGGAATTCTCAACAAAGGAAGAAGGAGAGAAAAAGGCAAAAGAAAGTATAAAAATAAAGCCAGATGTTATGAAAGAATATAATTGGGTGCCTAGCTGGCTCTGTTGGTGGAGCATGCAA
>NW_027825789.1:0-273 GCF_054177405.1 Leptonychotes weddellii | reverse complement strand
CCTGCTTGTTCTCTCTCTCTCTCTCTGACAAATTAAAAAAAAAAAAAAATCTTAAAAAAAAGCCTCCATTCTCTAAGCTGTGCTAGTCACCTAAATGCAGAATCAAGCAAATTCACACTAGGATAGGGGCACCTGGGTGGCTCAGTTGGTTAAGTGTCTGCTCTGCCTTCAGCTCAGATCATGATCCCAGGGTATGGGACAGAGCCCCACATCAGGCTCCCTACTCAGGGGGAGTCTGCTTCTCCCTCTGCCCCTCCCCTGCTTGTGCTCTCT
>NW_027825788.1:0-273 GCF_054177405.1 Leptonychotes weddellii | reverse complement strand
ATTGCGAAATAGGAAAGAACTGATACAAATATATAGTTGTGTCTGGATTCCAGTCTGTAAGTTGCCAGAGGAGATGAGTAGTTTATTAACAAATACAAAGGAAGAACAAACATCACATAGAAAAATATACAGCCTTGAAAGCAATAAAGAAAAACGTATCTAAACAACTTTAAGATACCATTCTGGAACTATTAAACTAGTAAAAACAAATAAAAATGATAAATCTCATGTTAACAAAACTGTGGGGCAGTATGTACTTACATGTTGCTGGCG
>NW_027825787.1:0-273 GCF_054177405.1 Leptonychotes weddellii | reverse complement strand
AAACATGAGCAAGTAAAACTTTTTCCTACTTTATTATTTTGATTTCAGTGTTATGGTGAAAGTAATTTTACTATTCAAGAATGAAAACTTTTGAGTAGAAAAACTTAGATGAAAAATTAGTAACATTTTACCCAGATAATACATCCTAATCTTCTCAATCATACAATTAAAAATTCCTTAATATTCTCATTTAAAAAAAATTTTTCTAAAGATTTTATTAATTGATTTCTATACCCAATGTGGGGCTCAAACTCAAAACCCCGAGATTCAGAG
>NW_027825786.1:0-273 GCF_054177405.1 Leptonychotes weddellii | reverse complement strand
CTCGATCCCGGGACTCCAGGATCATGACCTGAGCCGAAGGCAGTCGCTCAACCAGTTGAGCCACCCAGGCGCCCGCCTTTCCATTTCTTATTCCACTCAATTTCAGTCCTTCTGGTTGGGATACATTTTTGCAGAGTTTGTCCAGAATGGCGGGGCCGTGCCGTCTCTGGCCACAGGATGGCAGTGCCTGTATGTCATAGAGGAGAGGGAAGGGCAGGCGAAGAGGGACCGGGTCCTTCCTGATGCACAGCTGCGATTCGGAATGTTTGCATA
>NW_027825785.1:0-273 GCF_054177405.1 Leptonychotes weddellii | reverse complement strand
CCCCTGCTTGTTCTCTCTCTCTCTCTCTGACAAATTAAAAAAAAAAAAATCTTAAAAAAAAGCCTCCATTCTCCAAGCTGTGCTAGTCACCTAAATGCAGAATCAAGCAAATTCACACTAGGATAGGGGCACCTGGGTGGCTCAGTTGGTTAAGTGTCTGCTCTGCCTTCAGCTCAGATCATGATCCCAGGGTATGGGACAGAGCCCCACATCAGGCTCCCTACTCAGGGGGAGTCTGCTTCTCCCTCTGCCCCTCCCCTGCTTGTGCTCTCT
>NW_027825784.1:0-273 GCF_054177405.1 Leptonychotes weddellii | reverse complement strand
ATATGGATTATGTAAAATAAAGAGCTGATGCAGCTCTGGTCCCTGGTGGAGATCCGTATCCATTCTCATTTCCTCATGGATATTAACAACAAGACCTTGGAGTAAATGTACTGTCAACTCAGTCCCTGTGGAGGCATGTGAAGAGAGAATGAATGGACCCTGGGACCACTACGGGGCTGGACCCTCTATGGGGGACGCAGGGCCCGAGTGTCCCAAGTCCTATGAGCAGTGGAGTCCCCCACCCCAAGATGCCCTGTGGGGGCCATTTTCCTC
>NW_027825783.1:0-273 GCF_054177405.1 Leptonychotes weddellii | reverse complement strand
CTTATTCTTTCAAAGAACCAACTTCTAGTTTCATTGATCTGATCTACTATGTTTCCGGTTTCTAATTCATTGATCTCTGCTCTAATCTTAATAATTTCTCTTCTAAAGTGTGGCTTAGGCATCTTTTGTTGCTTTTTCTCTAGTTCTTTAAGGTGCAAAGTTAGTTGGTGAATTCAGGATTTTTCTTTTTTTTTTTTTTGAGTGAGGCTTGAATGGCTATGTATTTCCCCCTTAGGACTGCCTTTGCAGTATCCCATAGGTTTTGGACCGATG
>NW_027825782.1:0-2488 GCF_054177405.1 Leptonychotes weddellii | reverse complement strand
CAGAGAGGAAGGGCAGACTCCTGGGGGCTCCCCAAGGATGAAGATCACCAATCTGGCAGCCAAGGTAGCATGGGTTCCTTGGTCTCGCCTGATAATGGTCCAGGACGTGTGCTGCTACGGCTATGGGAAGGGAGCGAGGAACGAATGAAGAGTTTCCTGGGCCTAAATAAGTGTTTGGCTGGACTCATGATGTCTCCTTGGCATGCTAAAGTGTCAAAATGTCACTCAACTCTCCCAAGGTCCTGTGAGCCAGCCCGATCTCTGACCTACTCAGAGGAATTTTCCAACACCCACGACATCAATATGACATGAAGCAATTCTCTTTCCCTCTGAGCAGAGGGCTAGCTGTAGCAGATTGTATTGTTCAAAACAGCTGTTACGTCTCCCATTGTACATGTTCTTCTGGAACAGGGGTCAACAAACCATGGCCTGTAGGCTAGCTATCTGGTTTTGTGATGGAAGTTTTACTGGAACACGGTCTTGCCCATTTTGTCGGTGGCTGCCTTCGTAGGACTGCGGGGAGCTGCGGCTTCCCAGTGGGCACCGGGAGAGCTCAAGCAGAGTCTTGCTGGCGTGAGTCGCGCATCTGAGCACCGCTCCAATGCACCACTTTCCCTCGCCTCTGCTGGGCTTCCTCCACTGAAGTTATGGGCTGCAGCCTCAGGTCCCCTCTCCACTCCTCCAGCCCCCCTGAGCCCCACCCCAGCTGTCTGGGACCACCTGCCTAGCCTTCCCTGTGACTCTCCTCCTTCGCACTTCTTAGGTGGTGGGCCACTCCCTAGGCTAGGATGGAACAAAGAACAAGCAAGAAAAGGGGAAAGCCAGGCACTTGAAAGAGGTCACAAATTTAAAAGATGCCTTTCTTTCTGGAAGGACTCGTAGGGCTTCCCCCACAGGGCAGCTTTTAATTTAAATTACTTCCAACCCACAGCAAGACTTGTCTTCATCCAAGATGGGTCAGTTCCCAGCATGGCCCAGGGCAATGTCTGTGCAGCTGAAGGGTTGAACTGTCTCAGGAAGCCAAATGGACAGCCGAGAGCACTGGAGATAGGCCCTTGGGGAGCACATGCTGTAGCAAAGGCATTGACATGCCATGTCCTCCCCCAAGAATTGTGGATAATTCCAAATGGACTGGCTGCTCTGGGGAAAGGCACACAAGTTCATCCGAAGGGCGGAGGTCAGGGCACAGTGGGCAAAAACAGCCACATCATTTTATGGCTGATTTAGTAGCTGTTTTGGCTGGCTTAAATTTCTTCGAGCATTTAGCAATTAACCCCTTCTTAGCGTGTTCCGGAAAATAAAGTATCTTGTAGGGTCCACCAAGCATTCAGCTCAGGTCCACAGCTTGTTGTCTATGTGCTCCCTAACAACAAAAGAGCTGGTGATGGCATTTGTGTAAACAGATCAGGTGCAATTTACTGATTTGTGCAACACCCTTCCATGGACTTTTTCCCAGGTACAAGGTTTGGTTACAGCCTTTAAAGAATTGATTGTACTTGACTTTTTCATTATTAAGGGTGAAGAGGGAGAAAGTTAATGAGCCTGAAGACCTCAGGCCTTCCTTTGGATCTGCAGACATTTAAACTCTTGGCACCTCAGTTTCTTCTTCTGGAAAGAGGACGCGGAATTATCTACCTTGCAGGGATGTCGTGAGGATCAAAAGGGTAATCTGGATGGAACCTCTGTAAGCCGTAAGGTATTAAAGGCAAGTGAGAAATTTATTCAAACTAGTTCCCTCCTCTCATACCCTCTGTCCTCCTTCCACACACACATAAACTCCAAGTGTGCAAACACAAAGTTTGCTGTTAAAATTATAGATGATCAGACCTGGAGGTGCTTGATTTTATTCCAGCTCCCTGTTTACGTTGTCATCACAAAACCAAGCTATGATTAGACCAAGAGCTCAGGCTAAATGAGTCCCAGATTTGGCAGGATTTGCCTCTAGTGTTTTGACAAGAATGTGTGTGTGTGTGTGTGTGTGTGTGTGTCTGCATGCGTATGCACATATACACACGCATATCACTGTAGCACTCGGGGGACTCTGCAAATGTCCCTCCGAGACACTCAATCAAGGATCCTGCATACTACATTCCTCTGCATTCTCTTTCTCTTTCTCATGGATATGCAACAAAGAGCTGTTGGTGGAAGGCTCTGAGGGTGTTAGGCTGAGCCTGGGTTCTCCTTCTGGGCCCAGTGTGTGGGATTCTTGTATATTTATTGCATTTAGGGTTTCTACAACTTCATTCATTTTCTTTCTCATGCATGATCTTTACACTAGTAAGTTGGCAATGGTTTATAATCCCACACAAAGCTGCCTGCCTTAACATGCTAGCTGTTGCCCTGGAAAAACTCGCCTTGGGTTCTATAAGATCTCTTTCCCTTGCACTTCCAACATAGATCCTTTATTGTAGGATATAACTCCCAGAAGAAAAGAATCCCTGCCCCTGAGATAAATGTATCAATTGTAGAGACAAGGGGGAAGAATCAT